>NC_045744.1:26168968-26182632 GCF_008692095.1 Etheostoma spectabile
TGTGCGTGTGTGTGTGTGTGTGTGTGTGTGTGTGTGTGTGTGTGTGTGTGTGTTCCTCTCTTTTGCGTTCTCTTCAGACACAAATGAATGTGTGGAACAAGTAGGCCTATGTAATTTGGAAAAAAAAACAATCACAAACACAGCAGTGACACAAGGCTATTTCTAAATAAATGTGGTGGATGGGCAGATTTTGATATTTCATTTCAAGTAAAACTATGGGGAAATGAAACTCCAGGCAGCATTTCAGCGGCCCGGTGAAAGATGAACTACTCAAATAACAAAAAGTTGTAGGCCTACACATTATGAAGTAAACAGAAATTATGTTCAAAATGAAACCATCTGAAAGAAGCGCAAGGAAACGATGCCAGTGGGGCTCATGTTTCACTGTCAGTTTCCAGGGGAAACTAAATGTTTGTAGAGCAGCAGTAATCTAATGTTTGTAATGGCAAAGCCACAACATAAACTCATACTGAGTTTTTAAAAAAAAGAAGAAGATTCAAGAGATGTATTTGTCACAGACATCAGTCAGCACCAGTCACTGATCCTGTCCTCAGCAGGGGTAAATCTGGTACTCACACCTTCACCATAAGGTCCCAGGACGTTGTCCACGAGAATATTTAACCACGTGGATTTACCGCTGAAAGCGGCTCCCGCTTTATCTCAACCGGCAGCTCAGCTAACAATTTAGACATTTTAAGATATGTGGCAATCTAAGACAAACAGACTTTAGCTTTTGTTTCAGCTTGTCGCTATTAGCCGAGCTAGCTCTATGTGCAAGTATAAAACACAACAACAGGGGATGAGAGACGGCAACAGTGGTGATTAATATATCACTTTCTACATGTTTATTCTTAAACATGTGTCTTATAACTAATGAGTGATAAAGTATTGGCTTTTTACTCAAAAGTTTTATTGCGCTTAGGCTAGTAGATGTCTTCACCTCTCTGGCTGTTTGTGTTTGTGAGTGGAGGAGCTCAGCCCCGACGCAGAGCAGAGGACAGGCTGCAGCGGGATGAGAAATACCACCGTTTTAACCCCGGGGCCCGAGGTTTCGGTTTTGGTCTTTTGCGATGTATTTATTACACATGTTCACATTGCAAAGACAATGAAAATAAGATTTATTGGTCAGCACTACTACAGATGAACATTTAATATCTATATTCACATTATAGATGCCAGCGCTGACAATCCCTGTCTCAATTTGGCAACGATTAAGCATGTTGATCAACCGGGTTGGAGCCATATGTTAGGTTTTGACCTAGTCTTGTTAATTCTTATTCTGACATTAAGACACCGTGGTTTCCTGTATTTTTCTCCTTAACAAATTTGAGCAATACAACTAAATTAAGGCTGTAAAACCTTTTATATACTCCATCACTTAAAACGCATTTAAGCTTTTTGGGCAGGCATGTTGAGGGGCACCTGAATGTGGGCAGAGTTTAGCAAGATAGTTGGCAGTCTCATGGGTTCTAATGAGCAAGCGCTACCTTGAAGCCAAAGCTGGTGTTGTGGGCAGAAGGACAGCAGATAAGGTGTTTTGCTGAGTGCATTGGGGAAGACTGGGAACATGAAAGAAAAGGCTTAGATACTAAGTTGGCAGTGGAAGTGGAGTGGTGTTGGTGTTTCAAAGCTCATCGTGTCTCCCGAATGTTGGATACCCAGAGTATGCTGAAAGTAAACTTAAATACTACTGGGTAATGAATGCCCTTGAGCATATAATATATACAGGTAAAATACCTGTTATAGAGATTACATGGAGACTGGTTGAGTTTTTTTGCAGGTGTCTCCTGCCTAATTCAATGAAACATCTGTACTAGGACATTCGCTATCTGATAACCCCCGACACATAACCACACTCCAGCACTGAAACATTAAGATTAAGGGCGTCGTGACCCCAACTTCCTGTCTGGTGGGCTTATAGATTAAAGGGTAACAACTGTTGCTGTTTTTTAAGCTGGACCCTATTTTCTTATGTTTTTGTGTGTAAGTGACTGATAGGAAGAGCAATCTTTGTATTTACGGTATATATAGTATTAAGCGTGACCGGCAGCCACAGACCGGGCTGCGATGTAACGGTATTGAGCAAATGCGCATTATTAATTTGGTCCACTAAAAGTGCTTTATTTGGCCACTGACAGGCTTAGATTATTATGTGTGTCTACCAACATTATAGAAAGTATCCCTGATGGCAAGACACTGAACCATAAAATACTCCAATGTCCTCCATTTCCACACAGAATCATCCAAATAGGTGAATGATCCCTTACACTTCAGTAGTTCTATAATACACTAAAATAAGAAATATTACACAGGAAAACTCAGTGGAACATTACATACGGCCCTCTGCAAACGTTGGTAACACACACAGACCTAGGGGCTGTACAACATCTTCCTACTGTAAATAATACTGTAAATCCATCGGAGTGTAAATGTGTGTTAATGGTTCCTGACCTATGTAAAAGCTCTTTGAGTAGTTGTTAAGACGCTATATAAAAACAGCCTATTTATATCCCTACAGGCAGAAAGGTCTTAAAGAAGTTTTAAAAAGGCCTGTTGAACCAGAAACAGCTCTGAGGTCAATAGCGCTAAACCTACCAGACTCCATGTAAAAAAATAAAAAATAAAAAAGCTTTTAGAGTGTATAGCCAACATATTTGCACATGTAAATCAAGAAATGTGTTTATTTCAACCAAAACAGGGGTTGTGATGGTTGGAAAAGTGAAAAGACGACCCAAAGCGGCTTTTCATAGTTTTATTTGGTTTCTGTCAACTTTGAATGAAGTGTATTTTACGAGGCTACAATTACTGTTTATTTGCATGGAGTCTGGTGGCTTTAGTGAATGCAATTACGCGGATGTTTTTGTGTTTTATCTTACTCTTTAACAGAAAAGTCGACCTCCTTAGAAATCCTTTCCATAATGTTGTCAGACACTTAGAATATAAATCTGAGTCTGTCATTGGAAAAACAAGCACTTTGGTGAATGTAAATACAAGCTGTACAATTGCCCTATTAACTTACATTGTAGCTTGTGTTGTTGACTGCCAACTGCAGCGATCTTGCCTAATACTGGACCAATGTCAAAGATTGTTGTTCCCATCATTCACTTAGACACAAAACATGGGAAAATAAGGTTGAAAAAAAGCGTAGTTACCCTTTAAGGACAGAAAAGGCCTGACTTTGTGAAGCAAAGTGCTCAGCTTATATGAACGTTTGCAAGGGTCGTGCCACAAGACAGTTTTAAGGGCTTACGTTAGCCGCCATCTTTTACTTCATTGTTTTTAATAGGATGACTTCTAGAAAATCTTACTAATTATATCAGTTTAACGGAGTCTTTGAAAGTTCTCATCAAGCATCTTTAACATGAATGAGATACACAGACACACGCATTTGATCATTTCTGGCAACGGAGGCCTCACGCCTGCCTCCCTGCAAAATCTGCAAGTCAGCTAATCCAAGAAAGTCTTTCCTTTTGAATTCACCATTTAGTTGGTTGACAGCGATACATGATGTTGATCATATGTCCGAACTGCTGCTTTCCAGGAAATTAAAAAAAGGCTAACGTGAAAATATATTGAGCTATTGAGCTTTTGACAAAGTCAGAGGAAATAACTTTGTCACTGTTACATTCTTTTGTAAAAACCCACAGACAGACGTAAAGGGTGACCAATAGCAATGATTTATGAAAAAAAATTAAATATGGGGATACAAGGTTTCTGCCCGACAACAACAATGTATACAGTAATCTATTATCAAAGTGCAACGGTGTTGCTATTGGTACAACAAAATCCTTTCATACCCCAATGTTTACATGGTGATGTTTAGCAGATATAATGTTTACCATGTCCACCATCTAAGTTCAGCATGTTAGCATTTGCTAATTAGCAATAAACAAAAAGCACGGCTGGAGCTGATGGGACTGTCATTAGTTATGTGGACATTCAGTCATAAACCAAAATAACAAAAGCAATAGAAAAACAACATGTTGTCCTGATGATGGCGCTAAACAAAAAGTTAAGGCATGTAAGATGTAACAAGGGGGATATGAATCAGTGTTCCAAATTTTATAACAATTCCTCCAACAGTTGCTGAGACATTTCACTTAAAACCACAAATGTGAACCTCATAGTGGCACTTGACGAAAAGTTAGAAGATCACCTGTCATCAGGATCACTTCTCTGGGGACTATGAATGTTGTTGTTGAGAGACTGTGGGACGTACTGACCGAGAGTGTTATGTATTTAAAACCTAAAGATATTTTGATAAAACTTCTATTGATTTAGCTCATCTTAACTAACTTGGACTGATTTTTTTTTTAACGTGGAAACATAAAATCCACATATCATACAATTGCTACAGTCCACTTGCAGTGTGCTGCTTGCTTGCTTTGCATGTTGGCTGCGCTGTGAAAAACACTATTACGTTTGCAATTTTCTTAATTAGGTCATCATCACTTTGAGTTTATTCTGCTCATGTTTACTGCAACTAACACACTCCCCGAGGAGCATCCCAACATATTCGTCCCCAAGTAATCTCAGCCACTGCTCACATTCATTTATATCAACAAGACTTGCACTCATTGAAAAATTGTTTTAATTTGTTTTTTGTTGATGTGAAACCAGACTGCAGGAAGAAGAGGGGATGTAGTGTACGCAGGCGATCGCTGCAGAATGTTAAGCAGTAGTTTTTTTAATGTGGAGGACAGCGTTTGCTTTGCTGTGGCAACTGACCGGCAGAGGAATGTAGTTAGGGGAAAAAATTCTTTCAGGTCCGAGTGTGCTGGTTCAGATGAGTTGCATTCACTGTACATTGGAGACACAGGATCACAACAAGGCTGTGGATTTCTCTTTGACCAGTTCAGAACAGTGGGAAATCTGAGGTTTTGGCTCACAGGGATTTCTTTAAAAGACGTTAACCTTAATTATTTGAAGCTTTGCCCAACGTTTTAATATGAACATCCGACTTTGTAACACAATAGACACTACAGAAAATGCGGAAAAGCATAACAGCTTTCCTTTGATAATCATCAACCAGGAAAGACAATATCAGGATCAGATAAAAATTGAAACTAGTAGGTAATACATTACATCTTCTACATTAAAAAACTGAGGAGAGGTTGTGGTTCTCCTGAAGGTAGTTTAGAAATCTAGCTGTAGAATCATGTGTTAGTCTTTATTTAAAGCCTCTTACCTCCTAACAGAAGTGTATTATAGTGACACAAAACAAGATTGACATTTATACGTGTAATATCTTCTTATATTGAAGCAGTGTGCCATGGCGCTTTCACAGATGTCATGTGTGTGAGGTGATTCACTCCGAAACAAGATAATAAGATAATAAGATAATTGCTGACAATGATGTTATGCTTTTTACTGAAAAGCATTGAGATTGAAGCTAATTTTGTTGCATTCGCAGTAACCTTTTAAGCATGACATGTACATCACTGGCTTTCTTTTTGCTCTTAAATCAGAAATGTATTTTGTAGTTTTTTAGTCGTGTGTTTGTGTTTGTGTGTGTGTGTGTGTGTGTGTGTTTGTGTGTGTATGTGTGTGTGTCTGTTACATTAAATCCACCATTAGAATTCTGTTTGATCAGCTATATTATGTATCATGAGCACAATGACAGTAAAGATATGAAATGACTGGGAATCATCACACATATACCAAAAAACATGGGAGTGCTGGTTTTAGCACTGACAAGACTAGTTGATACATTGGTGATAATTTGAAGAGATTGGTGTCATGTTGTGTGAATCACTCCCTCCTCTTACCCGCTGCAGACGCAAAGTTACAGAGCTCGTTAGGATATATATCACAGCATTATTTTTTGTACAGTAGTGGATAAACAACATCACCTCTTAGAAATATTTCTAAGTTATTTCAGGATAATGCTTTCGCTGCACAGTGTCTGTCAGGAAGAATTTAACAGCGGGGGATAAAACTGTCTGTTCGAGACATTATATATACCTCTTGTCCTGGAATAGGTTGAAAGTGGTGCCAGCTCATCTCCATGCTATTCCAAAACTTGACACAGTATATTGAGAGCCTTTTAAATGCTATTGATCAGCTCCCAATTTAGCCTCTGTCTCTATTCCCATATTGCTGTTCCTGCTCTTTATTAGAAATATTAGAAAAAACGCATAACAAAACAGGAAGCCTTTATTGTATAAAAAAATGCCTTTTTCAGTTTTGTCAAGGCATATTTCTGGAGGTATGTTTCCAATAGAGAAAAGGCCGCTGTAATATGCTGTAATGCATTGTCCCCTGTGCTAAAAGAAGCAGCACATTTCTGCCTGCCTTGAAGACGTGACTCACTCTCTGCTCGCCTTGATGACAAGATGAATGAAATTAACATACCAGTCACTTGTAATTACAATATTTAGCCAGCTGATCAAGTTTAGCCCCCAAGCAGTTTTCAAATGGCAGCAGGTGAAGTGTTGGGATGCAGGTAAAAGAGACAGGGGTGTCAAATTCAATGAGCTTCTTCCCTCGTTACTCATTCAATTCTACCCCACTGTTTGCAAATGAAAGCCCGTCCACGAAGACGTACAATCCCCTTCCAACAGGTGATACTGCAGTATCTTGTCAGAGGTGCTTTTCATCTCTAAATGGACCCCAGGTTTTCCCACTGCTCCCCTGCTCTCAATATACTGGCTTTGAAGCATGCAGGATGCAGCCATCTTTTCTTATTCCTGCATGGCATTGCACAGACTGCTTCTCTGCATGCCATTTAAATTGCTTGAATCCCACAGACTGCACATTTTTTGAATCATTCTGGGGGTAAAAAAGTGCTTATAGTAATTGTTTCAACCCTGACTTTGAGCATGAATAGACACTTGTGAGAAGTTTGAAGGACTTGCAGAAGGCATGATTAGTTCATTTATGATCATTGATAACGATGAACTGTCTTGGAGGAGAAGAAAGAGTGGGCATTTGCCTTCGTTTGGAATGGAAAACTCAAGAAGGCCCAATCTGTTCTTGTGCACTAATTAAAGGTGATTGTGTCCGGCCATTTTGGGCCCACATGCTGGGTCTCCGCTGGATAGTTTGAAGTTGTACGCAAATCATGATTGGTCCAGTCCGAATCCCCTTTAGAAAAAGCATTACCAAAATCCTAAGAAATCAGACTTCATCTTTATTGTCTTGTCAGAAGACCATTGCCTCAAAGTGCTGAAAATTTGATTTTAAGTCCAAAATAAAATCTCATCTGATCTCCTCCTAGACAGCCCATTGGGAATAATTAGACGATTTGAATGAAGGTGGGTGGATGAGGCAGATTTGCCTCTGTGGTGGACTTTTGTCTTGCTGCAAAAGGTATGGGAATGTCATCATCAATCCAGCTTTGTACAGTGTCTGTTTTTTTATAGAAATATCTTTGCATATGCACTGTGGGCCTTTGGACTGACAATTCAAGCATAGCTGTCAGCTATTTTCAGCAAACAACATGTTTGAAGTGATGATTTGCATTGCCAAACCTTTTTTTTGGGGCAGCGTTAACTCTATGGAGGAAGATGTGCAGCTAACTGTGACCAATATGCCAATTGTGATTTGATGTAGCAGTATGTCCTTTTTTTGGATGCTCTGACATTACATTTGTTGGCTTGTCGTAGTCAAATCAAGTTTGACTTACGGTACTCTTTATCCACGGCCCGTCTCTTTGTCGTTACATACATGCTATGTACGACAAGAGTAAGTGATTTGGCCTCATTTTTATATGGACAGACACTGAACATGAAACACATGTTGCTTGTGTTTTTCTCTCTTTGTTTGAAATCATTCCATCAACTTCTTTCAAACATGAACACCATTTTCCTTTTTCTGCCTACATGTCACTTTAAGTTTTTTCCCTTTTAAACGTGTTTCTCCATTAAACAGGTAGAAATAACTCAAAGAATAGAAATGAAAGTGTCTCTTAAAAGATTTTTGATTATACCTTAATCTTTTTGACTCAGATGGGACTATTTTTAGCATTTTTTGGACTCTGTGCCAAACTTGCTTTACAAAACGGGTGTAACACCTTGCACCATGATTCTTTCCTCCTCCTCCTCCTCCTCCTCCTCCTCCCCGACCTTCACCACCTCCACTCAGCCCCCCTGTTTGGTTCACACAGCTCCACGTCATTCTCCAGCATGCTCACGTTCAAGTAACTGTGCCGCTTGACTCACTGTGTATCCCACTTCTGCTTATCTTCATCACTTCAGGTATCATGACAAACAGGAAGTGACCAGTAACTTCCTGGGAGCTATGTGGCTAATTTCGATTACCTTCCTCTCCATTGGCTACGGGGACATGGTACCACACACATACTGTGGGAAAGGTGTGTGTCTGCTTACAGGGATTATGGTGGGTTCCTTTCTTCTTCACTCAGACATATACAAGGGCTGCACGATATGAATAAAATATCTAACGGTGATTATTTTTTACTGATATTGCCGTATTCACAATATTGCAGGGAATGATCATTTTAGTATCATTATTGTTATTTCATTTGAAAATTATTAAAATTAAAAGAAATTAAAAATGATTATAGTAGTATAGGGATATTTGCCAAGATCTATGCCAGACAAAGATTCTTTCTTTCCTCTGTAGGATACACTTTTGTAGGCTGTGACGTCATACCCCCCCCCCCCCCCCCCACGTTCAGTTTGCGATCGACATTTAAAAGTTTCCTGAAACCAAATAGTGTCCAAATAAAAAATGTGATAGTAATGTAAATATTCATGTTTGAACCCTTCCATCAGTTGGCAGCTGTTTGAGTCCTCTACCCCCCCCCCACACACACACACACACACACACACACACACTCTTACATTTGTATTGCTCTCTTACTGCTCCACTTTTCTGATTAACTGAATTTCAAACAATTGGAAAAACTAGTTATTTTCTCTCTCCTTTACTGATGTGGAGTTATCATTCAGTGCTGAAATAAAAAGATGGGGATTCTTGGTGAAGATTTATGTGAAATGCCAAACACAATGTACTGTTCCTAGTTTAATAACACAGCTGCTTTGTCTTGTTTCTTTAAGACTTTTATTTATTATTATTATTATTATTATTATTATTATTATTATTATTATTATTATTAATGTAGTAAGTAGGGCTGCTCAATTAATTGCAATTTCATCAAAATTACAATATGGACTAGTGCAATATCAAAATCACAGGGGGGCGCAGAATTTGTTAAAGGGAAAATATGTGTCAAAATACCATTCTGAATTAATGAAAAATATGGCTGATTAAAAATCTAGCTCTGTGTCATGGCAGTGTGGACATTGTGTGTTAAGATGAACATTCGGCGGATCACGGCGGCGCTTTGTGGGGAAACCCGTGTAGGCGCCATGGAGAGAAGCCAAACAGAGTTACTCTAAACACGCCTCCCACACAAAGATGACACAGAGCTGGATTAAAATCGGCAATTTGTCCCTTAAAGTATTGTGGTACGTTCCTGACCTATACATAATATTCTACAGGATAAAGAAAAAATACTCGCAAATCCTCGCAAAAATCCCACCATGATCATTTCTATGTATTTTTCAATGAAAGTAAGAATAATGATGCAAAAAAATTATATTTAAAAAACATTAATCCACATATCGTGCAGCCCTAGTAGTAAAGTTGCATTTTGAAAGCTCACAAGCAAAACACTTTGTTTGACCATGTCTTTGTGCAACAGGGAGCTGGTTGCACTGCACTGGTGGTTGCAGTGGTAGCCAGGAAGCTGGAGCTGACCAAGGCTGAGAAACATGTCCACAATTTCATGATGGACACACAACTCTGCAAACGAGTGAGTCACAGCATGCCACTGCATTTCCATAACTCAGATAATATTGGTTTGTAAAGGCCTATAGAATGTGACTAAAGCATGTAAATTAGTGCCCATATTATGCTCATTTTCAAGTTCATAATGGTATGAGGTTGTATCAGAATAGGTTTACATGGTTTCATTGTCACACCATATTTTTGTTGTACTGCACACAGCTGCAGCTCCTCTTTTCACCCTGTGTTTAGGTCTCTGTTTTAGCTACAGAGTGAGACATCTCACTTTTATACTCAGCTAGGTAACTCTTTCTCCAACTTTGGTCAGTACAAGGCAGGATTAGCTGGGAGACTTCTTCTTTAACGAGGGGTACTTGTGGAATACCTGCAGAACAGGGACATGGAAGTAGTTCTTTTGGAGATTACGGTGATTAAAGGCAAGGTTTGTTGTAGCAGTGTTTTGCCATAGAGAACGAGCTAGCATGCTACGGTTAGCCACCTCGCCTCGGCTAGTTATGTAGAAAGCCGTGCAGATTCACCCGGACTCACCCGGAGACTGAAGGCAGAGGACACTCAGAAACCATGTCTCACTCAAAACAGCATGGATGTTTTTTTTCCAAGTTTGTATGTGTGGAAGCACCAGAGACACAAAATAACCCAGAAAAAGTGTTTTTTTCATAATATGGGCTCTTTAAGGTCCAAACACACAATGCAACTATATAAAACTATGCCGAAGTAAAACAGCAAAAAGACAAAAGATAAGACAAAATTGAAAAAGTTTTTAAAAGATGTGTAGCACAAATATGTGTTTCTTCTCCATCCCACTAATTCTCTTTCTATTTCGTATCTTGTGATCCCTTTTGGGTTATGACCCCCCACTTTGAGAGCCACTGGTTTTCAGGGCGTCCACTTTACACCATATTTACAAATGTCCTACATTGATACTATTCTTATTATCTCTCAGTTAAAATTGTAACCTTGTAACCCCCCCCCCCCCCCCCCCCCCCCCCCCCCCCCCTTCAGTATCACATTTTCAAAAGCTTTTAAACCGGCATATTAATAACTTTTTTATAATTTGTTACTCCAGTGGTTGGCCAATCCCCTGACATTCAATTCAATTCCACTTTATTCATAGTATCAAATCAAAACAAGAGTTATCTCAAGATACTTTACAGATAGAGTAGGTCTAGACCACACTCTGTAATTTACAAAGACCCAACAACTCTGGTTATTCCCACAAGAGCAAGCATTAAGTGCGACAGTGGTGAGGATAAAACTTTCTATAAGGGAGAAATCTCAGGGGGTGAGAAAAACTTCCTCTTAGGGAGAAACCTCAAACAGACCCAGGCTCTTGGTAGGCGGTGTCTGACGGTGCCGGTTGGGGTATTTATTGTTACAAATAAAGATAATGGAACTATGACTAGAAATAGTAGTTGTAGTAGTTCATGGTGTACCAGGCCACTGCACGCCGTCAGAGGGTGTAGCAGGGCCATAGCAGGACGTAGCCGGACGTAGCAGTTTGTAGCAGAGCATAGCAGGGCATTGCAGGACGTAGCAGGACGTAGCAGTGTGTAGCAGGGCATAGCCGGACGTAGCAGGATGTAGCAGTGTGTAGCAGGGCATAGCAGGACAAAGCAGGACGTAGCAGGGCATAGCAGGACGTAGCAGGAAGTAGCAGTGTGTAGCAAGGCATAGCCGGACGTAGCAGGATGTAGCAGTGTGTAGCAGGGCATAGCAGGACAAAGTAGGACGTAGCAGGGCATAGCAGGACGTAGCAGGGTGTAGCAGGGCATAGCAGAACGTAGCAGGACGTAGCAGGGTGTAGCAGGACATAGCAGGGTGTAGCAGGGCATAGCAGGACAAAGCAGGGTGTAGCAGGGCACAGCAAGACGTAGCAGGACGTAGCAGGATGTAGCAGGGCATAGCAGGACGTAGCAGGACGTAGCAGGGTGTAGCAGGACATAGCAGGGTGTAGCAGGGCATAGCAGGGTGCGGACCAGGGCCACGGCAACAGCTGCAACCATGATTTAGGTGCCACCCTAATCCAAGGAAAACTTCTGGGCAAAAAACAAAACATAAGGACTCCGGGGAATAAGCTCCTCATTCCCACATTCCAGTATTTCGTGCTTTGTATTATATGTTACACCTTGTCACTCTGCTTTAAAAAAGCCTTATAAAGTTGAATTACTTATTTGCCACTAGTTCGGCTTTCTCTGTAGTGAAGATTTTCAGACAGTAAACATTAGTCACAGATGCCGTGTCATTCTCAACCTCGCTTCACAGGTAAAGAACACAGCTGCCAATGTACTCAGGGAAACATGGCTCATCTACAAACACACTAAGTTGGTCAAGAAGATCGATCACGCCAAGGTGCGGAAACACCAGCGCAAGTTTCTCCAAGCCATTCACCAGTGAGTCCAGCTCTGTGTTTGCTTTGTGTTAGCTGATGTGCAATAACATATTCAACAGAAATATGACAACGTTGTTCACCACCAACCGCCGAGGGGAATCACTCGGTGGTCACACAGCAAGCCCAAAAACAGTTCTTAAGATGTTCAATCCATGTGCTGGTCTTTAATGTTATGTGTGGTACATAATATTTAGGCTGTATTACTAATAGTTGTATTATTAAAGGCAAGGTTGGTAACTATTTTCAATATAGACTTTTTTTTTATATTGTTGGAAATGTTGCTGTTTTTATGCTGTAAAAACGCCCACCAATCACTGGCTCGCGCTCCGCTTGAAAAGAACCAATGAAATGCCTTCTTGCCCCGCTGCGCGTACTCTACCCCTCCCACGTACGAGCCTGAGCTCCATGCGCGTTGTCACCACATTGCTAACAGTAGTCATGTTCAGTATGTTATTAGCTGTTTGCTTACCCGTGAATGAGACATGAAGTTAAATTGCTCTCCTTTCTCCGCTCTGCTCTGAAGCAGCAACGCAGCGATGATCGTGCACGTCCGTGTGTGGGCGGAGCCCCGAGGGCAGGGGGAGGGGTTAGACAAAGCCCCGAGAAGACGCTACTTTCAAATCTTGCTAGCTTTCCAACATTACCAACCCTGCCTTGAAAATGAACTGATGAAATGTAGTTGCACAGTACCTAAGAATAATTGCTGATGTCCTCTCCTAGAGTAGCATTTCCTTTGACTGTTATGCTCACACACATGTGAACTTACACACACAGACACATACACAAGCCCACTGCAATCTAGTGTAATGGTCCTTCCTATTCCCCTCCCCGTGTCCCTCTCTCTCCAACCCCCTTTTACCCTGTGCTTACAGTGAGAAGTGTAATGGTTTCACTTGTTTCGTGAATGTTGTGAGGTTAAAACTCTGTACTGTGTTCTGTCTTTGTTTTGCTCTATCACTGCAGAGCTCAGAAGTAAGTTGAGTCTTCTATGTATCCTCTTCCTACTGTTTCTTCAACATCCTCCTCCTCCTCTCTCCATGTCTGCGTTTGACATGCATGAAAAAAAGCGTGTGCTATCAACAACAAAAAAAGAGAAAGAAAGAAAATGCTGGATGCTGAATTGTTTTTGTTTTTGTTTTGTTTTTCTTTACTTCAGTGTTCCATTTACTTCCCTCTTCCTCCCATCCCCCCTTTGAATGGAATGAAACAAACAAAAAAAAGATATAAGCATCAACATTTTGCCACTGGTGTCAATAGTGGAGGGTTGTCTGGAGAGAACGTGTGAAAGTAAAAGCATCTTGCACAGAATGAGCTTGAAGCTTTGTTGGCCTGGTCAGCGGTTCATAATCATCTACGATGTACTGTATAATGTTGCCCATGATTAATATAGCTGCTCTGAAGGCTATATTAACCTGCATCAACAGATCTCATCCTACACTCCTGATGGCTTTGTGATGACATGAACAGAACACACACACACACACACACACACACACACACA
>NC_045744.1:26182642-26201237 GCF_008692095.1 Etheostoma spectabile
CACACAAACACACACACACACACACACACACAAACCCACAGTTATGTAGTTATAATAAGGTGTTAATGTTGCCTTGTTTTATTCTTTTTATTTGACATCAAATGCTAAAGCTTGCACATGACATTCTTGACATAGCACACAAAGACAAGACCCAACACGCAGGCTGTGGGTTTGTAGAATAAGATTGTACTCCTAATGCGTTACACTAATAAGTAGCGCTTTTTTAGCTTTTAGCCCCTATTCTTCGACAGCCATATGGAATAACAAAGCCGAGCAAACAGACACGTAAGGGCTGAAACGGTTTCCCACCGAGACAGAGCCGTTAGTGAGCAGTCTCACTCTGCTCTGATATACTGATTTGCACATGAATAAATGCCCTTGAATGTCATCCTGTCTCGTAATTTGCCGAACAGGGAAATTCTTCCTCTCACACATCCAAATGATGGCTGTATGATGCCACCGCGAACAATGACACATTATTGGCATCAGCATGCACGGTTCTTACAGGGCCGTAATGTATTTGATAAGAGATAAAAAAGGCACAGCGTTGAAGGTGTCACAAAACATGTCCGATGTATCGTTGCGCAAGTTTTTTGAAGTGTCTTTTGTTGCTGGGTGTTCAGCAGTCATTAGACTTTTTTTTTTTCTGGCAAGCTTCAACTTTTATCTGTGGCACACACAAACACACACACAGACACACACACACACACACATATACATCAACCCATGTACATACGCACAAACACACACATTGAAAGACTCACGCTTCATTGTGCACAAAGTCACTCACAGTCACTGCACGCTTACCGAATGACCAGTATGTATATATGAAGTCCTACCACTGAGCTGTGTGTAGCACTGACAAAGGGCATGTCATTTATTTCCTTTCTTGATGTCTTACTTTTGGGTGAAAAGAGATGGGAATGTTTTGATTTGAAACATAGATTTTGGGGTTTTCTTATATGGAAGCATATTGCATTCTTGCTGGGGAAAAAAAACATGTTTTGTCATTGTAGTTGTACCTTTTTGGCATTATATTGAATTTCTTTTTGCCTTTTATTGAGAAATGAGTACTTTTTAAGGTTGTAACAAGATCATCTCACGGCATTAATACTTTCTCATTGCAGGGAAAAATACTTTCAAGGTAAAAAAAAGTGCTACTTAAAGCACTGCACTATTATGAGAAAAAGATCTTGTTATAACAAAACAAAAAAATGGATAAAACATGATGAAAACAGCCTTTTTTTTTCAAAATGAGTGTAGTATGCTTCCAAAATTTTGCATGTTTTGGTTGGTATTGCATTGACCAAGACCAGGAATGCTTGTATGTATATATATGCATATATATTTATATATATGTATACATATAGATATTTAAAGTACATATATTTCTGATGCATGCAGGCAGTCATCTCTCTTTCAATGTCATCAGTGAGAAACCAAGCCTGATAAAAAATGTGTTGTTGTTCCTCCTCCTTCTTTTCTTCCCTATTGGCCCTCTCCGCCCCTTCATCACCCCAAACAACCTGTCTCTCTCTGCTCCCCTCCTGCAAACCACCCTCTATTCCCTTATTCCCTTATCCACTCTCCTTCGCCTCCCCCCCTGTCTCCTTTGTCAACCTCCTCCTTCCCCTCCTCTTCCTGTCCTCACCTCCCTGTGCCTTCACAAGACTGCGTAGTGTAAAGATGGAGCAGAGGAAACTCAATGATCAGGCCAACACCTTGGTGGACCTGGCTAAGGTAAGTTTTCCTTCTGGTGTCACTTTAAAGTGGATATGGGGCTGGGTGATGTGGAGAAAATCGGGTATCACCGTATTATTGACCACATACATCGATGTCGACATTGCGACGATATTGGTGTGACAATTGGTGCTTCAACAAAATAGTTTCACAAGATATTATCACAATGAGATTTTAGATACTCATTGATAATGTGGATGTGGACTAGAGGTTAATGACAAACAGCTATAACGTAGTACTTAGTTCAGAAAATGACATCACTTTACTGAAATGCAGTCTTTAGAACCAGGAAAAGACAACGCTTACCGTATAACGATATAATGATATCCAACAGCTAAGATGATAACTAGTCTCATATCACGATATTGATATGTTGCCCAGCCCTAAGTGGACAGAATCAATACTTAAGTGATTGTGTGACTAATTGTATGTGAATAAGGCTTTGATTAACCAACTGTACACCACCTGCCCAGCAAACAGCACAGTATTCAACTGTCTCATTCTTGCTGGGGCTTCTATGAGCTCTAAAATCACTAGTGACAATAATGGAAACAAGTCCAGGACTATCCCTGAAGTCAGCTGCGTACTTTTGCTCAGCAAAGACTGAATTCCTGTTTACGATAACATCTTATTGCAGTGTAAGAGTCGGCACACAGCGTAAACAGTGTCTGTCTATGAGGGGGTGAATGGCGTCATGCCCGGGTAGCTGCTGTATGGACGTCTGCTGAGCCACCAGAGTGGAGCAGAGAGGAGGTTCAAAGGGAGGTGCACAACTGCAGCCTCATTTGATGTGGATGGCATTTGCACTCCAGTGTGTATTTTAACTCCAACTCCTTTAATGTGTGTTTACTTGCCCTTACTCTGCTCGACGGTCAGACCCATCTGTGTACAACCTACAGTAGTTCAACGGCTCAGCGTCTCTTTGTCAAGCCCCATGGTGAAGTTTCCTTTTGATTTCTGGGTTATACAAAAGACACAAATCATTTGATTTGATTGTCTAACAAAGGCCATAAAAATGGGTAAAAAGTATTTTGTGTGCTCTTCTGGTTAAAATGTATATAATGCAATGTAATTATTGTATATTTTATAATATATACAATTTCCATAGTTTAAATTGGATGAATTACCTGCAGATTCCACATACAATAACACTGGCCCCACTGCATCCAGCCCGGGACAATAAGTGCCTGAATAATAGAGATGCTTTTCATTGTATGAATGAGTTCTGTCACGCATATACAATAAGCATAAAAGACCTTCTCTGGCTATACAAGGATTGGAGAAGCTGGTTGGGAAACAGTGGGAAGATAAAAATCAATGCTGACTTTGTGAAACTATACAGCTCCCCTTCACACTGCTGCCTGTCATTATTTCTCGTCAGACTCAGTAAATCAGATTTTGAATGTCTATTCATGTCATTGATGACATGAAGGGCTTTTCCCCCAGCAATACATACATACTGCACCTCCTGTAAAAGTAATTTGTTGCATCTCTCTTTAAAACAGATTTTTGTTGCGTTTTTTTTATTTATATTGCATCTCCCTATTTACTCCGGCCCTCCCCATCTTTCTTCTCTGTCCTGTTCTTACGCCGTCCCAAACACATTTCCTTTCTCTCCTTCATTAGACCCAGAATGTGATGTATGACCTGGTGTCAGAGCTGCAGGAGCGCAGCGAGGAGTTGGACAAGCGCATCGGCACATTGGAGGACAAGCTGGACTTGGTGACGGGCAGCCTGCAGGCGCTGCCCTGCCTCATCTCCCAAGCCATAACCCAGCAGCAGCAGGACTTCCTGGACGGCTTTGTTCACCGCTTTCGACCCGCCTCACTAGCCTCCGAGCGCTCTGAACGTTCTGAGCGATCCTGGACTTCCACCGCCCGTAGGCGGCGCTCTCCCTCCACAGCCCCACACACCTCCTCCGATAGCGGATAACGTTGACAGACCTTCTGCAATCGCCTTCAAGCGCCACCTTTCCACAAACCCACTTGTCGCCTCGTTCTGTCCTATCCAAAGCTGCCCCCTCTATCCGCTGGCGAGTCCATGTCTGGACTAATAATGAACCCATATCCTGACCCCCTGACCCGATCCTTGCCCTTCTTCTCTCCCTCCCTGCCACCCATCCCCCTCTCCCGTTGCTCCCCACCCAACACCAAATCCAAAAACCAATTCCTCTGTGACTGAGAGTCTCAGCACAGGACTGGATCAGAGCTACTCCAAAAGAACAAAGCAAAAGCAAACAAAGACTCAAATCAAGACAAAAACAAATGCATCCAAAAAAAAGTAAAAGAGAAAAACATTTAAAATGACTGAAAAACCGAGATAAAGTAGAGATATGGTTTATGTTTTAGCCATTGTATGGCTGTTCAAGTTAGCTTTTTTGTAAAAGCCCTTGTATAGTTAAAAAATGACTGAGTTCAGGGTCGCTGGGGTGAGAGCTGGCTATCACACCGGAGAGTCCTTAACCACGAGGGGGGAAGTTGGTCTGTGGAGCTGAGGGTCTCGCTCAACTGATGGCCCTTCCGAGGCCATGGAGGACATTTGTCCACCCATCCGTCCGTCTATCTGTTTGTCCGGTGAGGAGAGCGGGACAAACCATTGGATTTCCCTTTCAAAAGACTAGTGTCATGGATTCTTTCCCGTAGGTTAAGCTGAAAGCTTTAGACAAGGCTTCAAAAGCTCTGACTCCTGGTCAGTGTTTAAAAATGCACTTAAGGGGGAGGGGAAACTGTCACTCATGAGAAGAGCAAAGGGAATGCATTACTACTGGGTAGGAAAAATTTACACAGTTGCCAACTTCAAGGTTTCAGCTTCCTTGTTCTTACCAAGGGAAAATGAGAGCGACTATCTTTTTTAGTTACATATTGACATGTGATTTTTCAGTGCCTGAATGTATAAATAGTAGAGGGTTATTTAATTACTAATTTCAGAGCTTTTTTACGATGTTAACAGTCTGAATACAGCATTGCATTCCTTTTTCAGATACATTCCTCTCCAAAAATTTAAAGAAAATGTCTTAATGTAATGCATAACATTGCCTCCATTACACAGCAACTCTAAATGTTTTGAAAACCTTTTTTTTTTTCCTTTCTATTTCTACTAACACAGCGAGAAATGAAAAAGTTCAGAGTAAGCGAAAGTGAGACGGACTGAGAGAATATTTGTGTGTGTGTTTGTCGGAGAACGAGTTCACTTTTAGCTCAATGCTGCACGCATCATACACACAACAGTGAAACATGTCGTAGTCTACCTTTCTCAGCACCACTAATTAGAGCTTCCTGTGGTCCTCAGATGATGGCACGGCCCGAGGTCTCACACACGTCACTGGTCAAACTGAGAAACAAACTCTGCCCCTACGCATGGTTCAGTGCAAAAATGACAATAGAACACAATCTTCCTTGGATAACTTGATTTTACACGATTTACATGATTTTGATTTTATTATGTTTACTTTGGTTTGGTTGTTTTTTTTCTTAAAAAACGTAGGGTTTTTAAGAATTGCAGAAGCTAGAGATTTTCAGTAATAGGAACCTGCAATGCATTCCCTGTTTAAAATATGAGTTGAAGAAAAATCGTAATTACAGAAGAAAGGATACAAATAAAAGTAATGAACAAACTTTGAGGAATGGGTCCCTCTGCAAATTTAAAAGTTTTTTGGGGAATACAATTATTCATTTTCTAGCCGAGTGTTTCGATGAGACCATTGATACCACTCTTGTACGGTAATGATGAAGCTACTGCAGCTAGTTAGCTTAGCTTAGCTTAGTGTAAACACTGGAAACATTGGGAACAGCTAGCATAGTTCAGTCTAAAATGAACACATATCTTGGTCGTTTAATCCGTACAAAAACTGAAATGTAAATAGTGTAGTCACTTCCTGGAGTCTCCGCTGGTTGCCTGGCAAACTCATATTGACAACACAGCTCCAGGAAATGGGTCATAAGACCACAACTTGTCTTTTATACACTTTGGGGTTTTGTACAGATCAAACAATTGTAATATAGCGTGTTAATTAGTGAGCTGTGGAGATGCTTGTAAGTGGATTTTTATTACCTACGCATATACAGCAGAACCAGGCTAGCTTTTTGCTAAGCTAAGCCAATGGGCTGCTAGCGGTAGCTTAATATTTACCGTACAGACATGAGAGCAACAAGCCCTCCAAACCACATGACAACATAGCTTGTTTGTGAATAATTTATTCATTAATATGACCCACATGAGCGTTTCATAAATTAGCGCCCCTAGCAGTGGCAGGAAATACGATCCACAGGGAGTTTACTGTCCTCATATCTAAACTCGAAAACGTATATGCCAACGGTAAGTTTTAAACGTGTTGTTAACGTTGTGAAACAGTCACAGTTTGGTTAGGTTTCAGCACAAAAAAAAATATATGTCACTTCACTTCAAGTCATGTAGAACGTGACGTAGTTCCATGAAGTTAAAGAAAATATTGCCATTAACTTTCTGCCACAACCTTACATGGAATTTGGGGCATTTATACTTATCTTACTTCCTGCTTTGCTCTTGCTATAATAACTACAACCACTCGGGGGCGCCATGAATATGAGTCATAATTGCTGCTTGAACAAACGACTTATGTGGGCGTTTTTTGGGGGAGGACAGTCTCCAGGAGAGTGGTATCAATCTCATCAAACTCAAAGCAACAAAGGGAATAATCGTATTTCTTAAAATGTCAAACTATTCATTTAACATTACAGTATCATGCCTCTGTTTTGTCTTTTTAAAAGACGTGCAACACATTCACTACGATGAAGATGAAATTTGTAAAATGATAAGGCATGGTGTATGATGCATCCTAGAGTTGTGATGACTGTTCCCCAACCAAGTGGGTTAGCGGGTTAGCATGCTGTCCTACATAGTAGTTGAATGGAAGATAATCCAAGTCTCAAAAGGACATCCGTGCTAAGAATCATATTTATGGCCTCTTAAGCTAACAAACAAATAGGATCATTATTATTTGCTGGATCTTAATTATTTCCAAGCTGTTTTGGGCTGAATCGGGGCAAAGTTGAAACCCTGTGAGACAGTGACAACTCCACTCTCCCACAGGCTCTGGACTGGCCCGAGAGCCCTTCATTTAGGAACACATTCAGTTTGCTACTACTGGAACTTAATCAAGCATGACTATTAGCTTTTTTTTCCCTTTCAACTTGAGTTGATGAAGCATGACTCTTTACTGCCCCCACCTCCTGCCACTTACTCCTGCCACTCGTACAGTGCTACATAGCACCATTCCACTAGGAAGGGATCTATCACTACAGCCATTCCAGTCTCTCTTTCAATCAGTGTCGACCAATCATTCAGGGCGGCTAATGGTAGTCTATCTGCTTGATTGCGACCTTACCTGCCTTTTAATATCTAAGGTTTCCACCTCTTTGTTACATCGCAGGTTTAGCCTTGCGTTTGTCATCTGTCATCATTAAGAACTTCAGTCCCCCACGCTCAAATAGGCTTTCCACATGGCCCGCAGCAAAGAGCTTTGAGTGGTTTGGATGACAAAGAAATAATTTCAAAAAAAACAAAAAAACAGAAAGAAGCAGGGAGCCCCCCAGGTCATGTTCCATGTTGCACACAGTGTGAAATATTCAGTTACACCAGGAGGGATTACAGATGCTGTGTGTTGTGGTCTGTTTGGGTGGGTGTGTGTGTGTGTGTGTGTGTGTGTGTGGTGGTGTGGGTGTGTGTGTGTGTGTGTGGTGTGTGTGTGTGTGTGCTGTGCGTGGGGTGTGGGTGTGTGTGTTTTCCCCAGAGAGTTGTGAGGTACTGGTGTTAAGGACTTCATTCTTCATTCCTTATCCTGTCACCAACAAAGTCCTGCCAAAACACCATTCCAATATTCAATAGTGATCCAATTTTTTCCGCCAAAAAAAAAAAAATGCACAGTATTTTGTAGTGAAGTGAGGGACATTCATGTTATTCTGATGATGGTAGATGAGTCAACGTGATAAACGCATCCCAGAGTCTTTTATTATCCTGAAAAGTAGGCTTTCCTCATAGAGCAGGAATCAGAACACACTTCTTCTGAACAAAAACAGAGTAAAAAACCCCAATAAGTGAAGAAATGTAACCCAATCAATGTTCTGTGTCACTGCCACATGATGCATTATGTACGTAGTAGCACTGGAATAAATCAACTTTTAATGGATGGCAAATGGGTTTTAACATGTTCTCTGTATACTGTTCGCTGTCTCTTCATTTTGCAGGTGAGCCTTTGTCCCAGCAAGGAGAGACACCACGGTCAAATCATTAAAGACTATCTTCAGTTATGACCACAACTCTTTTCTTCTTTTTGGCAGCTGGTAGAAAAACCTTTTATTTGAAATCACATTTTATGCTTTTATTTTCTATTAAGCCAACACAATAGCGGTCCAAACTCCTGCCGAGCATGTCCTCCAATCTGAAATTGTTTTTTTACACAGGTTCCACGCCTTTTGAAAGAGAAATGGCTGCAGCTTAAAGCCAATTGTGAAAGTGAAAAGTGAGTTGGCACATGCGTTGACAGATACAGACATCACGTGTCTCTTCCTGTAAAACTGTGAGGCAGGGACATCCTAAAACATGATTACAGGATGTATTGATAGAACCATAAACATCGCTCTAGAGGACACACAGCTGCTGAGGCGCTGGTCCAAGGTGAACTGTGAGCTACACACACACGCACACACACACGCACGCACACACACATACACAAACACAGACTCTCACACACACACACACACACACACGCACGCACGCACACAGCCATTAATGTTCAAATAACAAGCTACTAGTCATGTCCACATGCACAAACAAGGCTCAGCCATGTTAATTACAGCCAAATCAGGAGGGACTTGGCAGCAGACCGATATCCCGCAAGAGTGCTAGAGTCAGTCACCCTGTAGTTGTTGCTATACAACCCCAAAGACATGCAGCAGTGGAAACACAGCTCCCCTGCACCTCATCCCTCCCATATGAGTGCAGCATAATTAAATAAAAATTTGTTTTTATCATTTCATACATGATGAGGCGCTGATGGAGTTCGCTGTTCTCTGAACGCAACTTGGACTCGAGGATTTATGCAAATCCTGAATTTGGAATCGAAAGTTGGATGAAGTTTCGGACTGCTTTTATGTGTAATAGGCGGTGATTGAGGGTGTTTTCACACCTGTAGCTCTTGTCCGAATCAGTTGGTGAGTTAGTAAACTTGGAGCGGTTTAGTTCGGTTTGGTTTCCCACCTGGAAATATCCATGCATACCAAATTGCGTCATTATAAATCAGGCAAGAACGCCCAGCCTTCTTATTGGTTGGTTATGTTTAGGGGCGGGAGCAAGAAAGTAAATAAAGGAAGAAGTTTCTGTGCTCTGGTCTAGTGGTCAAGCCAGCTGATTTTATAAAAATTGTCAGACGTGGTTTCGCAAGAGACGTTACTACGTCTGCTCTGGTCACCCAGAGACGTTACTACGTCTGCTCTGGTCACCGAGAGACGTTACTACGTTTGCTCTCGTCACCGAGAGACATCACTACGTCTGCTCTGGCCACCCAGAGACGTTACTATGTCTGCTCTGGCCACCCAGAGACGTTACTACGTCTGCTCTGGTCACCGAGAGACGTTACTACGTTTGCTCTGGTCACCGAGAGACGTTACTACGTCTGCTCTGGTCACCGAGACGTTACTATGTTTGCTTTGGTCACCCAGAGACGTTACTATGTTTGCTCTGGTCACCCAGAGACGTTAATATGTTTGCTTTGGTCACCCAGAGACGTTACTATGTCTGCTCTGGTCACCCAGAGACGTTACTATGTTTGCTCTGGCCACCCAGAGACGTTACTATGACGTGGCTCTACTGTGTCTGTCTCCACTTTTAGCGGCTGCTTGTTTGACCACGGAGATACAAGTGACGGAGGGCGAGCTTGACCGCAGTCTATTTCTGTGATTGAAACACTGCAAGCTGCAACAGTTTGCTGCTCGGCTGCATCGCAGATTGCTAGACACACCTGACAACAGGAGACATTGGCTCAGACTGGCGGAGTTTGTGTAGTTGGTGCGGTCCGAGTACGAGTCACATTCTCACCAAAAAACTAACCGCTCCAGAGTTCGACTGACAGCGTACCGAGACCACCTCTTCAAGCAGGTCTCGGTACGCTTGTTTGGTCCACTTTTGGTGCGCACCAGAGTTTGATTACCGCGTTCTCACCTGCCCAAACGAACCGCACCATCGAGGCACACAAACTCTAGTTTGATTCAACCGAACTAAAGGCTGCCGGTTTGAAAGCGCCCTGAGTCCTGGACTCGGACACAAGTTTATTTTCCGGACTCCAACTCAGGTAATGGTGACTCAACTCCAACTCTTCATTGGTGACTCACAGTTGGAATGGCACTCAATCACTGGGGACTCGAGATGTACCTCGGACTTGGGACTGGTGACTCGACTAAAACACTATGATGAGGATACTGTGGGATTTCTAGCGGATCACAATCTTGTTTTATAGTGCAAGCCAAAGTGGAAAATTGGCTTCATTAGGACCAACTCAGCCACAGATACCCAGCTTAGTTAATGACCTAAGCAGGTAAGCTTTCCAGTATTTCCTTCTTTAATAATGTCAGTGTCTTATTAATGAGCACATGAAAGGCAAGAAAAGAGGCATCAAATTACCAGAGATCTCCCCCAGAGGGTACTGAAAATGAGTCCACAGCAAGGAAGACAAGAGAAGAGAAGGAAAGAGGTTGCAGAGGGCTGAACATGACCCTCGGTCTAGGGAAGAACAAGGGGGAGGAATGGGCTTGCAGGGTGATGAGGATCATCCAAGAGTGTGAAAAGGTCCTTCGGGGACAGCTTGAGGCAGGCACGGGAAGTCATTTATTGAATTTATTACAGGCCCCACTTTTGTCTGCCCTGGGAGCTAATAGCTAGAAGCTGCATTATGCTTAATGCCCTCCCTATCATGCAGCTAACGTGGTTTGGCATACACTTGGGAAAATCAGAGAGAATGGGAATATTGATCTTGGGTTTTTGGTCTTTAATGCGCAATGCTGCAGTGGTGGAGAGTGGGTGTGAAGGGCCTTTTTATTCCAATGAATGTTTTTGAGTGTCATTGATTCCAACATCTATCATTCCATCTCTACCTATCTGTATCTCTTCCTCCGTTGCTCGTTTCTCTCCGAGAGATCTGAGGCAGAATGAACGGATACAAACAAGGTTGTCTGTTGGAGGCCGCCAAGCTTTCCTGCTTCATTTAGATCTGAAGGAAGAAAAGAGCCTTTTTCTGAACCCTGGAGCAATGTGTCAGGACTTCGAGCATGAAAGTGCGCGTGTATGTATCTACAGTGTGCATGTGCACACTCTGGTACACACACATAATGTATACATGTGGCTTCCCATTTGTCCTCCATTTGACAGAATCATTTCAGCCAAGGCTAGAAACCCAGATCTATCAGATGAACTTTCTCTATACAGCCACCGATACTTACATCACTCACTGCTCCGGCTTTTAATGCTTGATCACCCACTACATCACTATTTAATGATGCACTCAAAGACAGGCTATTGATAGATACCTTTGACCACGTTGAAAGGAACATACAATGTTTCCTGCCAACACATCAACTGTAGCAAAAGCCAAACATTGTAAAGCCACTGTAAAATGTCAGAAATGCACAGAAAACCTAACAGTGAAGGCAAGTCTGATTGTATAGCGCCTTTTGAACATGTTGGCAATTCAATAAGGCAAAGACACGGCATTAGAACAACAAATGCCACTGGAGGGAATTTAAAGCCATTTCCAACTCTTGCTGGTGCAAATACTGAGGTCAACCATTGTTGTACGGTAAACCCTTTGTTTTATAAATGTTTTTAAAAACACGTTCAAAAAGACTGACTTGAACGATTAAAAGATGAGCAGATGAGATGTGAAAAAATCCACTCTCACACAGCTGAAGTTGAGGCTTCCCAGATCCAGATTCCTCTCTCCCGCTCACCTGTGATTCCTTTTTAACCTCTGATTGGCACTTACACACAGGTGAGCAGGTGACGTAACAAACAAAAGATTCACACAGACTTACCACACACACACACACACACACACACACATAATACACACACAGCTGTTGTCCAAATTGGCCACAACACACACAACAAAAAGAAACTAAAGTAAAATGGAACGGCACACAGAACAATATCAAATAAAGTGAGTTGCCCCAAATTCAATTAAGGAAAGTAAAGTCCTGTAGCGACAATCGATACAAGGAACAAGTTAGAACAAGTTTCAGTAAAGGATTCTTGTGTAATAGAAGAAAAATAATATGTCCTCTTCCATTATTGAAACTCAAAGCTGTAGTAATATACTGTTTCACACTAAAACTGAAACCAGTGAAAACAAAATGTGAAAAATGTTGTTAGTAACCTGATAATAAAATCTTGGTTAAAAAACTATAATGATAAAAATGTACGTACATTTTCGGTTTTAGTTTTTTAGCTGTAACATTTCACTACTTTTCATCGACGGGCTTGACATTCCAGGAGGTGGCGCTGGGTTGCAGTTGCTTCACATCCGACACTAAAGTTGTACGAAGATGAAACATTAAAGCCACAGTGCGTAGTTTCTGTCGCTCCCATGAGGAATTCTAACCACAACAAAACTGTCGGGGCATCCACATATCAAATTTAAATCCAATTCATTTATTTGTCACATACACAATCATATACAGCACAATGTGCAGGGGAATTCATTGTGTACCCATCTCAATAGAAACAATTACAAAAAAATCCATAAAAATAGTAACATACTATATAACGTGAGAAAATGAGGTGGTGTGTGGGGGGCTAGCCACAGTTCTCATTGAGCAGACGGACAGCCTGAGGGAAGAAGCTCCTGATGAAGGGTGAGTCACAGTGATCCAGGGTTCTCTCTCCTCTGGGGGGGGGGCCGCTGCCGAAGGTCAGCTGTGACTCTCTTCAGGTTAGCACTGTTAAAATCCTGATGTTCAGCCTGGTGGCGGTCCTCCCCTCGACTTTCCGGACTCTCTCGTTCTGTCCATGCGGTGAACTTGGAGGTGACTTGCTGGTTGAATCACATGGTCCAGTATTGAAGGTGTTCACTGTAGTGAGGCAGACGATGTTGCTGTCCTACATGTCCCTCTGTAGTTAATTCTGGCTCTGAGCTCGTTCAGATGGTTTTCCATTGACTGGACGTCAGGATACTGGGCAGTGGTGTGTTCCCTGTTCCTCAGCCTGTTTCTAATTCCTGCCTGTTGACCTCTTGGCTTTCTCCTTGACCTGTTGCTGGCACATCCGTTGTTGTTGTCGGCTCTCCTCACGATGTTGCTGGGCCAGGTTGGATTGGGAGACGATTTGAGTCCTATATATTTAAAAGTGTCTATTTGTTGTATGTAGATGACTTAGCTCAGGTTAGATTAGTAGATTTAATTAAAAAAAGGAAATTAAAATGCTTATACAATACATACAATACAAGCCTTCCGTGATTGTGCAAGGTCAAATATTCTAACCTTGCTTTGGTGTGAAGTCATTCCCCAGGTAAGGGTTTCGACCTCCGAGGAAAATGGAACGCAGCATTAGTATTGTTTTACCTTTGAGGAGAGCAGGGCTAGCTGTTTCCCCGTTTCCAGTTTTTATGCTAAGCTAAGCTAACCGTCTCCCGGTTGTAGCTTCATATGTACAGACATGAGAGTGCCAGTGCTGATCTTCTCATGACTTTCAGCAAGAAAGCAAATGCGCATATTTCCAGACATTTCAACCAATTCCTTTAACATTTGCATCTATCACTCTCTCTTTTCCACAGGCCATCCATCTCATAGACATTTCAAATTGATTTAGACACTTTCACTCCTCCATTCATGACTTATTTCAAATATCCAACACATTTATGTAACTCAGGGCAGCGAGACCTGTGTGTACGCTCATTTATTAACCATTTTACATGTCAGGCTTTAGCTTAATATACACAGCCGATACATGGCTCTCGCATTGTTCTGCATATTATTTGCAACTGAGCAGGCCCCTGCGCTGGCAGTAGAGGACATGCACAGCAACAACAGATGAGCTAGCCCTGGGCCATGGCCACTGGTGGGAATCGCTACTCACTTGAGGAAGTGGGTTGCGTTGTGTGTTTACTGTAATGCAGGGGCTATGAGTACTGCTGTGTGCGTGCATGTGTATGTGCGTGTGTGTGTGTGTGTGTGTGTGTGTGTGTGTGTGTGTGTAAAACAAGGGGGGGTCGCTACAGATGTCCTTGCCTTAAGCGTTCTCTACATGAAAATCTGCATTGCTCTGGGAGAATGGCTGGCACACAGTAACGTTGCATTATAGCTACAGTAGGAGACACAGTGGGTTAAATCTTAATGAAGAGAAGACACACTTGCTTAAAGGGAGTGTTGCGGTATAAAACTGACTGAACACTGGGTATGTTAAAATAACCAGCCGCACTTTGCTACTTGGAAACATTATTATATCTCAACATCAGAATGTAGCTGCTATTCAGTTCTATTCTTGACACAGGACTGAAGATGCATGGTTGAAAAATACACAGCACAGATGTGGGTGTTTATAGGGTTTGCCACGTTTGGAAACATTAAATGCAGCAGAGGAAAGGTAAGTGGAAAAGAGAGAGACAGTAGGAGGGATGAGAGCATGCAGCAAACGGAGAGAGAGGTGCTGATGGACCATCTACGTGAGAAGTACGGGAGCTTGCTGCCCTCTAGTGCCACACACTCCGGTTCCCTCCGTGGCAACTACACAACATGACACAGTTGAGAAAAGAATGAATTATTCATAAATGACGGGATGATAAGGCAGTATTTCACAGATCTTAGATATAATATGTAATTGATATCACACGGCTGATATCAAACACATGCTTGTCTCTACTAATAAATGTAATCTTGATGACGAGCCACTGTTTTTGATACTTTAGGACAATGCTTGGCTTGGATATGTACACAGAAGCAGTATTAATGAGGGGATTATCACATGTATTGCATCAAATATAAATGATACAAGCAGCCTAAATGGCCAATCAGGCCCTTTTAAAGCACCTGGGTTACATGCATATTTTTATGTTAGCTCCCCAGTGGTGGAATGTGCTCAAGTACTGTACTTAAATACAAATGTTGAGGTACTTGTACTTTACTTGAGTCTTTTCTTTTCACCACTTCGCCACTTTCTACTTCTACTCCGCTACATTTCAGAGAGAAAAAATTGTACTTTTTACTCCACTACATTCATCTGACAGCTTTAGTTACTAGTTACTTTACACACAAAACACATGTAGTTTTTAATATATTATGTTTAAAATAAATTAAACTACCCAATAATATACAGGCCTACAAGTCCAGCTGATGTTCTAAGACCATTGAACACTTGGTTGATTGATAATGTGAGGATTTTGCTGCATTGAGTACTTTTACTTTGAATAATTCAAGCACATTTTCCTGATGATACTTACATATCTTAACGTACGTTATATTTTGAATGCAGGACCTTTACTTGTAACAGCTGAAAAAGTAAAAAGTAAAAGATCTGAATACTTCTTCCAACATTATAGCACCTTCTCTCCTCTCTTCAGTTTTATGAATGTCAACAGTTTCAGTCTCTCCTCACCCCCCCCCCCCACACACACACACACACCGATTAATCTAGTGGTGCCAGTCAGCAGCAGCACAGGGGCGTTTCTGGTTTATGTTTAAGCTTTTACTCCCCCCTCAGTTCTCCACAACACACACACACACACACACACACACACACACACACACACACACACACACACACACACAAACACACACACACACACACTCACACACGCACACACACACGTTGGCCAATGGCCCTGCGTGTGCGGAACTAAGCACCGGGAGTGAGTCACCTGAGAGACTGAAGAGGCTGAGCTGAACTGAGTGGGCCTGCTGGACACGGTGGCCATTTTACAGTAACTATCAGTTCCTGTTCCCTACAAACAGCCTGTCCAAGTCCATCTGCCTGACCACAGAGACAAGTCGGGGTCTACAAGGTGAGAGAAGTAGTTGGTTTTGAGATTTTTGTTATTCTCTTAAAAACCAACATGCTTTGTGTTATCAGTGTGTGCCCACTTTGTGGCAGTTTTTATGACTGTTGCTGTGTATGAGGAGGTCGTGCGGCAGCTTGCTGTGAGTCACAGCGCAGCTTAAACTCCTCTGTTATTAGTCGGGCCTGAGCTGTGCTGCAGTCACGCTGTGGTTCCTCTCGGAGTTGTTCTGCCATAGCAGAGTGTGGTGTGTGTCTAATACACACTCACACTATTTGATTCATGTATTTAAAGGTCTATTCGTTACTTCTAGATTCTACTTCTATATCCTATTGTTGTTTTGGTCCGCAATCCCACACATACTGTGATACTTAACATCACAGGTAACCATTTTGCAAACAAAGCAGATGTGGTTTTAGAAATCTTCATTTTTTTTTTCACTACTATTTTCCTACCAAACACTTCCTTCATTTCCATTCAATATGAAAAATCTATTACCAGACTACTGAAAACATGTTTGAGTTGTCCAATTATGTAATGCTAATGTCATGCTGACAAAATAGAAAGAGGCCTTTTTGTTTACTGTGATGGATTAAACACAAGTCAATAAAGTTTAAAGCTGCTGTAATCAATATATTTATTTTAACAATGGATCAAATGACTACTTGAATGTGATGATGGTGACTCATAGGGCACATTTACACCTGGTATTAACATGTGATCTGCATTTGGATGCGATATATGGATAGTGACTCCGATCCACAGGTCTTTGCATTTACACCTGGTATTAAAAGGCATATTGGCGTATTTGTCAAAACATATGGCGTGCCCCAGGTCAAGGAAAGGGATGACACAACCATCATTAATTTCTCTTTTTTACAGTTTATCACATGTACAGGTCACACACATGTAAGTCACATAGATAAATACTGTTCTTATAACAACAACAGTAAACCCCAACCCTTTCTCTCCCTACAAAAGCCAACAAGCAAACCAAGAAAGTAAAACAATAAAATACATAAATCACAAAACAGAAAGCTCAAGTAAGTGACTGACAAAGTAACAACGTAATTAAATAAACTTTAGTCAGGGCATTATTCGCAGGTCAAGTATTTCAGCATCCTCAGGGTTCAAGGAGGGTACAAGGGTGTGCTGTAGAAGTTCTGAGGGTTGCCAGACTGTTCATATCTCACTCTCTCTATGTGTAACATGCCCATAATCAGTTCTACAAACGTCATTTATTTCAAACAACGTTTTTGAGAGAAGACTTTCAACTTACTAGCTACTGCTCCTACTTGTAGCTGCATGTTTTGTCTAAATGAATGAGGTCCCGCTGTATGGACAGCATGGCCGAGATCCCATCCATATATTTGACTTTTGCACATTCACATCCAGATTTGAATCAAATGAAAAACAGGCAAGCTACCAATGCCCAGGTGTGTTAATTATACATTTTAGAGCATAAACTTATGGCACAGACAATGCTTACATGCTTATAATACACAACAAATAATTTATCTTTTTGGCCCCACAGTTTCTCCCTCTCCATGCCTCAAAAGGACTGCGTGATTATCTCTTTCTCAATGAATCACCCCGATCAGCCTTGAAGATCAGCTACTTGCCAGATCAGCATGAAAAGCTGGAGCAGGAAATTCAAGAGACAGGGGCCTGACATTGGGCTTGGGTCCTCTTCTAGCAAGAGGAACTCCATTAGTGATCCACCAGTGCCTGTGTGGGTTACTCACACACCCACACCAGATAACATCTCAGATGATTGTGTTTCAAACTCCAAAGGCTGCACATCTAACACATCTACGTTGTACGCAGAAAAGGAGGAGCAAAATGGGAGCATGAAGGACAGGCTGAAATCCCTCATCCTTCAGTCATGGGGGGGCGTCGTCTATAAATGGAGAAAGGAAAATGACAGTTTGAATGCCTCTGAAGTCGGCACCAGTAAGATCCAGATCCTTCCTAATGGAACCAGAGTGAGCCCTCCTGTAAGTCCCCTGCCGGAGCGCAGGACCTGGGGGGAATCACTTGGCAACTCGAGCCAGAACTCCCATAAGCCCTTGTTAAGAGAGAGCCCTTCTGATGATCTGTTCAATCAGGTCCCGCAAGAGGAATCTCTCCTGACCAGCATCCACCCTGCAGAGTACTACGCTGAGAAGCTGGAGGTCTATAACCTGAAGTACTCTTATTTGAAATCCTGGCCAGGGTTGCTCAGACTTCTTGCCGGACTTCAGCTCCTTTTTGGGGGCATGGTCTTAGCCTGTGTCATCTCCTACGTACACAAAGACAGTGAGTGGTCCAACAGCTACGGAATCTATAACGGTGCATATAACAATGGGCTAGGCATGTCTGGGTACAGCTACAGAGGCCCTATGACTCCCTTTATACTGGCAGTGGCTGGGCTCTCCTGGATTACAACCTTCATGCTCTTAGTGGTAGGAATGACGATGTATTATCGGACCATACTCCTCGACGCCCCCTGGTGGCCTCTGACAGAGGGCTTCATCAACGTGGCGCTGTTCCTGCTCTACATGGCAGCGGGGATTGTCTATCTGAATGACTTGAACCGTGGGGGACTGTGCTACACGACAATAGGCGTTAATCCCATAATGGCCAATCTGTGTCGGGTTGATGGGGGCCAGATGGCGGGAACAGCTTTCATATTCATCAACATGGCAATGTATCTGGGAAGCTTCCTGGTGTGTCTGAAGATGTGGAGGCATGAGGCTGCACGGAGGGAGCGGGAGTACTTTGAGAGCAAGGTATACAGGTCATTAAACCCATGGAGATTTTAGATGAAAGACAAGCTCATCAAAATTCAAAGTGTGGGGGGTG
>NC_045744.1:26201247-26204772 GCF_008692095.1 Etheostoma spectabile
CATTTTCATAAAAAAGAATGATGTTCTAAGTTTGAGAGTTAAATTTAGATGGATATGAGAAGAGCTGCTCATGGATTCTGTATAAGAGTATGGTTAAATTCACTAAATAGGGCCTACAAAAAAAGTGCAAGTTCCCTTTAAAAAGTTTGGTTTTCAGCTTTTGTAAATATTAAGCCCAGCCTTTATCCCTTTTCCCGCATGACACCTTTTACTCTGTCTGTGCTGCTCAGTCCAGACTCACGAACCATTCGCACATAAAGCTACGAAAAGTAATGCACTGTATTGCATTACTGTTGTCCCAAGTTCATTTTTAGTAATGTAAATCAACACAGATGGCTGAGATATTCAAACACAACATCTGTGCATGGCCTTCAACAGCTCCCAAGCTTTTTACTGTGTGCAAGTAGAGTCCATGTTATCGAGCCTCACAGCCACCACCACCTACGAGTAAGAAACTGCATGGACAGCTAATATATTTGCTGTCAAATAAGAAAGGGTGATAGGCCAGGAGTGAACATAATAATTCCATCTCCCAGCTGAGGGAAGCAACTAGAAGCTTGACTTGTCAAAGCTAAAGAAGGGGGCAGTTCTTTTCTCTGGCTGTAACCTACATTCTTTGTACATTTCTTTTTAAATTAGGAGTTCTCTGTCATGTAGCTTAACCCCAATTTTTCTCCTAGGCCTTGTAAGGATGGTGAAAAAAAGGCCTGACACATAGAGGTGTACAGTCACATTTTTCATATGCTGGACTCAAATTCTTTTAATAGACTAATGCTTTTATTTTTTTATTTTTTTTTTACCTTAAGCCCCGGGAGGAGTTTCACCAGTCCATCCCAATCACTCCTGTAAAAACAAAGCACATATCCTTCAAAGATGAAAACAATAAAGATTACTTCAATCCAGATGCACTGACCACTGAGGTCCATAAGAACCCAGTCAGCCTGAGCAGAGCCCCAGCGCCTGAACACCCCCCCAAATTACACATCATCGCAGACTACGTCATGTGAGTGAACATTTAAACTATGCGTGTTAAAGGGTTCTATATATATTCTGACTTTTTTTTCTCCACAAAATATTTCTCTCTATATATCAGTCGTACATGTTAGATGTCGAGGCACATATTGATCTTCCCTAAAATCCTTCTCTGTAGAAAGTATCCGGAGATCAGCTGTTTGGAAGACAGGGAAAAGTACAAAGCCGTTTTCAATGACCAGTATCAGGAATACAAGGACCTTCACAGAGAAATAAGCGCCACCTTAAATAAGTTCAGAGAGCTGGATGCCATGATGGCGCGACTCCTCAGAGAGGGAAAAAGCCCAGAGGTGAGACAGATGTAAAACAACCTTTATTTAACCATTTTATTAACTGTATAGCCCATTTCTGTGATTGACTTCCACAATTTAATTTGAGGTGAAAAAGGTCCTAATTAGGCCTTCTTAATGTCTTTTTCTGGAGGGCTGTTTTATGTCATGTATTGTGCAAACCATTTGGGGTTTTTATTCTATTTATCTTTTAGGACCAGCAGCGGATTCAAAGCATTTTGAAGAAGTATCAACAGAAAAAGAGTGTAAGTTTGTTAAAAACTGAGGGCACTATTCCCCTCGTGTTTCCATCTTGTCAAATAATTGGGCAATTATAGCATTTAACCCAGAGATGTGTTAGAATTGCTACTGTTGTGTAAACACCCAGGTCGTCTTTGCTTTTCTTTAATAAAGCTGTGCACTGATGCAAATGATAATGCTTCCATTATGAAATTCTAATTTAACGCAGCTACATTACAGAATGAATCATTCGAGACGACAGTTATCAGGGGAAAGAAGAAGAAAGGGACAGATTCAGGTGATAGAGAGGTAATAGATTATTTAATGTGCGTGTGTTTTCACAGGACCCTGGCTTCCTCGAGAAAAGGGAACGCTGTGACTATTTGAAAGCCAAATTAAGCCACATCAAAAACAGAATACGCACTTTTGACCAGGACGCCGTGGAAAACGTTCGGACATGAAGAAGAACAGAGAGAAATATCAGCAGCTCAAAGAAACAACCTTTTTGGCATTGAGTCTTTGTCTCTTTTTTGTGATTTGTTGCTTCTGTATACTGATTGCATTGAGTATATTACAATTTGAATGTAAACCCTGATTTTCACTTAAATAGATTGTTGGACATGTTTGTATAGCATCAACATGAAACATGTTTTTTATAACACTATTCTTACAATGCTAACAGTATAAGGGCTAAACGATACATTCCTTTTGTACGGCGTTCATGTCATGTTTCATTTTCCTGTTGTTGATTCGAGTGTAAATGAAAGTTCTGCCAGTGATTGCAGTTTCTTTAACTTACATGTATCGTATGCTGTTTCTCCTTTGCACTGCCATTTTCTTTTTCTTCTACAACTTAGTTTTGACCCTGTGTCGGCAGTTGGTTTAACTCTGGGCTAAACTGTTACCTCCAAGTGTTAAAGGGGTGTTTGATAATCCAGGATTTCTATTGTCCTTCATAATTCCTTCAATAGGCTTCGGAGGGGTTTAGTAAGTATTGAAACATGAATCTTGGCACTAGTAATTTGAGTTGTTACCCTATCAAGCTCAGTAAACAGACACTTGAAATATTTGTTATTCAAGCATTGAATTGTTAGCCTGGTACATTGCTTAATATAGAACACCAGAAAGACATTTGGATAATAGAAAAAAATCCCAAAAGACAGAGGACCGGCACAATCTCTTTTGATTGGCTGTACAATTTAGACAGCAGTTAGCCTCCATAGGGTTGGGAGTCCGATAGGGTTAGGGTTAGGTTAATCTAGTCCACACAGTATTCAGGGATGGGAGAAAAACGTGCTCTGGTTCATTGGCATTGGTTTAAACCAATCACAATCGTCTTTGGTGGTGCTTAGCGCCGGACGGAGCCCTGGTGCCGCTGCAAAATAGCCTTGTTTTGGTGGATTGTGTGTACGTTCAAAGGTTGTTTTACTGCAACAGAAACCTCTGATTGGACAGATAGTCTAGCTAGCTGTCTGGATTTACCCTGCAGAGATCTGAGGACCAGGTAACCATAGTCCTCAGATTGGACAGATAGTCTAGCTAGCTGTCTGGATTTACCCTGCAGAGATCTGAGGAGCAGACCTCATATTTCCACCGGAGTTTAGAACGCCAACACAAAGGAAGCGGAAGGTGAACAACATCCAGCGGCAACGAAGTAATTCCGTTGGAACGTCGTTGATATAGACTAGTTGTTCATGGGCCAATCTGTAAAACAGGTTGTAAAGTGACACAATCTACCCTTACAGGAAACCAAAGAACTTGAAATAAATCTTCTATGACTTGTTAAATCCAGCTCACAAGTCATTTTAATTGCAGAGGAAAGCACCTGTTTTTTGTGTATTGATTGCACAAAGATAACAGAGTGTTTTTTCAATTGCTTGACACGTTCCCAGACAGGATTTCTTGCAGACACTTATTGAAAACACCTTGTTAATGTGGATGCATACAGTATATCTTTTTCATCTTGCAGTCAACTGTTGTTAGG
>NC_045744.1:26204782-26212477 GCF_008692095.1 Etheostoma spectabile
CCCCCCCCCACACACACACACACACACATGAACTGACTGTTGACATTTTCTGTGTCCCTTCTGCCAGAGAATGTGTGTGCAATAAAATGCGTGCTGTACGCTGCCTTTCTGTGTGGACATAGCAGTGTTAGCCACCTGAGCTCATAAATGAGTGCCTAAATAACATTATCAATGTGTTTTGTCTCTTTACTGCTCTGTGATTCTGGCCTTTTTTGGTCATATGGCTGGTTTAGTTTTAAGAAAAATTTACTGCAGACTGATATCAGCATTGCAGTAATGCTGCAAAACGTATGGCACTGCCTTTACTTACTCAATAATTTCTGAGTTTAAAGTCAGAATCCAGAGAAAAAAGTCAGACTTTATTCTCGAAATTATGACATTTAAACTCCGAATTATGACTTTTATTCCTAGAATTGTGACTTCAAACTCAAATACATTTTTCACATGTGGCCCTAATCATCCGTACCTGTACACACTATAAAAGTTCAGAGAAAAAAAACTTCAAATACTTCATGTTTGTTTAAACAGCATTTGCCCAAGAATACATTTCTATACATTTAAAAAGTATATGTAATGTTAGGTTAGGTTAGTCCAACCTTTCCTATATGAACTGGACTGAGAGTAGGCCTAGGCTTTACTCTTTCATCTGAGACCAGCTGTAACCTATAGGGGATCTATAAGAAACCACGTGATGCCGCCGGGTCCATATCAGGTGAACTGTGCTCCCGCTCACACACACCTTTCACTCACGGGCTTTTGGTTAAGAAAAATGATACATAATGGGAAATGACTCGATTTCTGATTGTTGCTGAGGAATAAAAAGGGCAGTGTGCTGTTAAAGAGGAGACGCACATGAATGACGCGATATCAGATCAGCTGAGCTGGACGGCTGCAAAGTGAAGGTTTTCTATTGTAGCCTACCTGGGTAACGGTAAGTGGGTAACGGATCATTTCATTATTTAAGTTGTTAATGTGTCATTTTTTTATTGTTGATCAGTTATCTGACCTGTTGCATGTTTGCAGAAGTAATAATGATGGGAGTTTAAAGCATGCTGTACATGTGGTTTAAAGCCTTTAGAAATGACTAAAGTGGTCAGATCACTTGGAATAGAGTGGACAGAAGCTCAATATTTAGTCGGAAGTTGAATTTAATCTTAATTTGTTTTCATTTTTTTGTCAAGTTTAGATTAATTACAGTTAAAGAACCGAGAGAGGAAAAAATTACAATTTACATGTTGCTATTTATTCTCTTTTCTTAAACTTATTTATTGTTTGTTTATCTTTTGAGTGTCCTGTACTTTTCCCATACTCCTTGCTGCTGCAACAGAGTGAGTTTCCCCATTGTGGGATTGATAGAGGATTTAGAATCTAGAAGTTATCAAGAAATATAAGTTCTTTCTGTTTAGTTGATTCTGACTTTCTAAGAGCAAAATTGAAAAGTAATGGAAACCCTGGAAAGGATTAAAAGATACAGACAAACAGTTCTGCCACAGCTGACCGGTCTTATTTTGGAGCTTCCCCTTTTTCTCTGAGTGAGCAGGTTGAGAGGTAACGGAGCAGGGGAGGCCAGAACAGGGCCGAGCTTCATGCATGGCTGCCCAGGCTGCCTCTGATCTGCTGTCTGTATGAATTATTGAAGCCTGTTGGGTTGTGTTCCTCTGGAGTGATGAAGCGTAGGTCTGCACTGGGGGGGTGGCTGGCTGAGGTGATGAAGGGCAGAGAGGTTCATGGTGGACACTGGTGGAAGAAGCATTCAGATACTTTACTTCAGTAATACCACACTGTAAAACTATTTTATTACTGGTGAAAGTCCTGCATTTACATTGTTATTTATGTGAAAGTATGTAACTATCATCAGGAAAAGGTATGATGCTCAATGTTTCAAAAGTAAAAGTACTCAATGCTGAAAAGTCCTCCCATTTTAGAAACTGGAAACGATCCAAACTGTTCTGTCAATCCACTAAGTGTTTAATCAGCTAATCATTCCAGCTGGATTTGTAGGCCTGTATATTGTTGAACTATTTGTAACTATAACTATTTGTGTGCAAAAATATGAATGTAAAGTAATTCAGTAACTAAAGATGTCAGATTAATGTGGAATAGTACAATAAAAAGTACAATATTGCTCTGTGAAATGTAGCGGAGTAGAAGTAGAAAGTGGCATGAAAAGAAAAGACTCAGGTAAAGTACAAGTACCTCAAATATGTACTTAAGTACAGTACTTGAGTAAATGTACTTTTACTGTTTTATTCCACCACAGATGCCAGACAGCAAAAAAGGCTCACGCCAAATTAAGAAAAGTGCTGAAAGGTCAGTCAGGCATTTAGAGTATTTTATTTCCTGCGTTCATATTGTCAATTTTTAGTAGTCAGTTTACTTATCAAGGCATCACTCTAGAGGATTGAGAAAACTCAAGGTTAGAATAAGACTGTATCACCTTAAATAGCTCTCTTTGAAGTGGTGAAACATGTTTAAGTGATTTAAAGTGATGACAAGGACGTTGCTTTTACCATAAATTTATTTAATCCTATTTCCCTCCCTCCTCTAGGTGGATTTGCAGTGATATCCTCTAAACCATGTATGAGTCTCGGTACTACGATAGCCCCCCTGTGTACAGCCCGCCTTACAGCACTCACTCCCACAGCTTCTATCCCCCAAGGAGCGTCCACTCACCCCAGAGCCATTATGTCCCCTACACCTACAATGTCCCTCCGGGCTCCAACTACATTGAGGAGAAGCCTCAACACTTCTACCGCTGGTTTTCTCCCCCTGGTTTCGTCAAAACCTTCCAAGCAGCTACAGTCCTCATGTGTTTCATCATCTTTGCCTGCGTGGCTTCCACCTTGGTGTGGGACATTAATGGATTTGGGTACGGGGGCTACGGTGTCGGGGCTATGGGGAGTATCGCGGGGATGGAGTCGGGATATTATGGAGGCAGCTACGGCTACGGTAGCTCCTACATGACGCCACAGTCTGCCAAGTCGGCCATGATTTCCATGGCGGCCATTAACTTCCTGGTTTCACTGGGCTTCCTGGTGGGGAGTTTCTCACAGTCACGGATCATGAGGGGATGCAGGTTCTACCTCACCGTGTTCATTTGTGATATCATCTTAGCTGTCCTTCAGGTGAGTCTAACCAAATTTCGATTCCCTTCTCTTGTCAGGATGACTTTAAGCATTATACACACACGGCAACATGCTGCAATTAGGTGAGGGTTAAGACAGTAAGAACAGCAAAACAGTTGCTTATTACACATCCAGCACATGAAGAAAAAGACACATTTGAGGCCATATTTATGGCCATCTGATGAATTTGATTCAAATATTCACTCTCCTTTTAGCTCTGTTTTGGTCTCCACCAGCTCCAGAAGGAAATATCTGTCTGTGGAGCTGCTACATGCGCCACTATGTTCACCAGCTAGTCATTAACTGTGTCTATCTGCCCTTGATGCCCTCCTGAGCAGGCAGTGTACAGTCGGTTTATAAGAGCTTTTTTTGCACATAGCTGCTTGCTGTCTGGAAATGAAGTCGTTAAAAATGGTGAGAATGAACCAAAACAATAAAGTTGAGGCCAGAAAATTAATACAATGTGCTAAAAGAGGCTAATGAGTCCGCAGTGTTGAGGGGAACTACAGAGAAGGGTGATGGTTATCTTGGGGTGACACCTTTCCCATTACATATTTGATCCATTGTTTCTGTAGCCTATGTAAAAAGGTTGATTAGCGCAGCTTTAAGCTTGATGTGTCACTATTAGGGATTCTCCAAATCTACGACTCAATTTGACTTTCAGTTTCCAGAGTCACGATTCAAGTACACTTTCGATTTAAATATTTTCTTTTCAGCAGTGACGGCAATGCCACAATAAGAGCCTCGAGCTGGCAGGAGGGCCCTTTACAACAAAAGTTTCTATCTCAAAATTAGTTTAATGAGATGGACATGAACGCACAATGGAGTCACCTTGGAACATGCTTTACCTATGTTGAAGCAGGAGGATTTTCCAGTTCTGTTGTTTCTCCGTTATCTCAGACTCAGGCAATGGCCATGGTGTCTGGTAAAGAGCAGCTGCAGGCTACCGCTAAGCTAACTTTCCAGTGTGTCTTTAGCTGCATGCTACCAGCCGGTAAGCTACGCTTTGTCTGTTGTCATTTTCTTCGGATGTGCGCAAGTACATCTGGGGAGTACATCTGGAGTGGAGACAGAAAAAAAAACACTGGGGGATTTGCCGATCTTCATTTTGATCGATTTATGATATTAAAATCTAAATCGTGACACCTATAGTTACAAGTCACCCCAGCGTCCTAATTCAAAAAGAACATTAAGGAAGTCAAGTGACATTCAGAGTTAACACTGGACTAACTATGCATGGCACAAAACTGACATGAGAACACTGGTTGTGTCTCAGAGGTGGAATCATTCAAAGATAACGTTGAATGCATTTCATTTTTTGTACTTCTCTTTTGACTTTAAGGGCATCATCGACATCATCTTTGTGATCGGGGTGAACCCGATGTCTCAGAGCTCACAGAGCATGCTATACAATCCCATGCTGATGATGTGCCAGAATATCCAGGGCAGTCCCAGCCTCAGCGGCAGCGTTGGGGCCGGTTTTCCAGGGGGGTTCCCCATGTACAATCAATACCTGTACCACTACTGCTACATGGATCCCGAGGAGGTTAGTGGGATTATTCCATTTTGTTTTAGTCCTTTCTATTTAATTCCATCCTGATCCATGATTTACTCTCTTTCTTCAGGCGGTTGCCTTAGTGTTGGGGCTGATGGTGGTGTTAGCCCTGTCCCTGTCTGCTTACTACGCCTACAAGACCCGCAGCAAGATTTGGCGCCATGGCAAAGCTAACATCTACTGGGACGAGTTTCTGCTCAGGTCGTCAGAGGGCCAGGATGTACAGGACTGGGTGAGTAATGTCTCTTATGTTTTATCATTTATTTCTCCATATATTAACCGAGGATGAACGGCTGGATTTCGTTTGTGTTTATGAGTGAGTTCGGATGATATACTACTTACAGACAACGAAACAAAAGCTTACAACCTCATGTTTGCTCTTTTCAAGTGACCTGTAGGTTTAAAGCTCAGGGCCGACCTACACACATCATCAAGTCTCTCAGCTCTTACCTAGTGACCATTTGGTTGAAGACTCACATGAATGCGCTGCTGTTGACTCAGAGAAGGCCGCTGTTTGTCTTCGGCACTCCCAGGTTTCACTCTGTGTGATCATTAACCAGACCAGTGATAACAGCGGCATAGAAACCATATAAAAAAGGAGCAGTAAGCAATGTTTTACGGTTGCCTCTTAAAGGAAACGGCTCAGGAGCAGGTCATTTATACAGTTCATTGTCCGTCTGGATTTATTTTACAAAAAAGCTTGTAAAACATCAACCCTGTTGTCTACAGTCAAGATATGAACATCATTTTTTAAGGACAAACTGGGTATTAGAATATTTGGGTTGCAGTGAGGTCACTTGAATGTTAAAAATGGTTGTAGGACCTTAAAGACAAATAAATAAACGGAACATGACTTTCACAGATATGTATTGATACCCCACACAGAGCAGTAAAACCTCTCCCTCTAAGCCATTTTCCTCTCTAAAACACTTCTCATATGTCTTGGGAGTCACACTGTGAAGAAATAATCATCATAACTTATACAGTTGACAAAATACATGCATTTTTTCAAAGAAAGTCCAGACGCTTTTGCCCTCGTGACATTTACTTATGCCAATATTCAACATAATAATGTCATATTTATTGATATTACACCCACAGCAATGCTACACAAGCATTTGTGTTGTCTAAAACAGTTCTCCTATATGCAAAAAATAAACATAATAAACTTTATAACTCATATAAAGCACATACTATTTACATTTCTTCAAAAAAAGGCCCAAATAAATGCCAAATCTCAAACCAGTTCTCCTCTGTAAAACGGTAGATATCTCTCTTGTCTGCCATGTATCTTTGATCACATACTAGACTAGTTTGAGTGGGGGGATGTGTTTTCCCGCCTGTCTGATTGTCCCGCCTCACCCTAACGTATCTCACCTGCTGTATCACCTGTCCCTCGTGTGTTCCCCTTGTCTTGTGTCAGATCATTTTGTCCTGTCAGTGTGTTTCGGTCAGCGAATCCTCCCCTGGGGGTTCTGTGTTCCTGTTTTTGGTTATCCTTTTCTCTTTGGACTTTTGGGATTTTGGACTTAGTTTGTTGCCTACCTTGGTTTGTACTCTTTGTGTTGTTGTTTTTTTGCATGTTTGGATCCCTTTTTGTGTTTTCCTGTTTTTTTTTAAGATTATTTTTTGGGGCTTTTTTGGGGGGCTTTTCCCTTTTTATTAAAGTGACAAGGGGGAGAGAGATTGGGGTTGACACACAGCAAAGGGCCACAAGTCGGATTCAAACCCCAAACCATGTTTTTTTTTGTTAAGAAATCCTAGACACAAACTTTCTCCTGCCTACCTGCCTGCTCTCTGCGCTTGGGTCCTCTAATCCCCTGAACTTTCACACATGTGAATATCAGGACTGCTTTTGATTACCAATTATAGGAGCCATGAATGTTGTGTTTGTTTTTGGATGGTTTATAGTTTCCACCCATTACATCACATAGGCCATCATGGGGGTTGGTCTGATTTATACACCTCTGCACCTGCATGGCGGGGTGAGTTTGGGTTTTTGACCGCAAGTTTATTGCAGTTTCATCACAAGCTTTCTTCATCTATTCCATTTTTCCAACGGCGCGTCAACAGGTGATTATTCCCTGGCTCAGCCTCTCGGCGGCTCTTGGAGGTTGCAATTAAATCGCTATACCAATACTATTTACCTATCTATAATTAGGCAAAAAACCCAGTAGACATGGAAAGATTAGATTATTAAATTTTATTAGAACACTTATTTTATTTTTACTCTTTTGCAAAAATAAATGAAATTGGTTTCTGATTTTCCTGTATATGTAATAAGGGAGAAGTCATTGTTGCAACCGTCCGTCTAACAACTCAGCATAACAAAACGAGTTTTATCTGGTTGTCAGAGCAGCTTGTCACTAAAATAAAAATAGCTCATAGCAGTTATTCTTCAAAGTAGTAAGCTACTTGTTGTGTAGCCTACCACATTTGAGTTTAAATAATCATTCCCAGGCACCCTGGGAATGATTGGCTCTGTGACGCTGTCATACTGTGGACGGGTGTTGGTAGGGTTGGGTATTGTTTTCATCTTAACAATTTTGATTCCCATCCCAAATCTTCTTTTTGATTCCGGTTCTTATAGATTCTCTATATATCTTTCAAGGTTGGAGTTAACACATTTAAAACAGATTTGATTCAGTGGGGATTTACAGTTTTATCGGGGTGGTTTTCAACGTAAAATAAAGCCACACGTTAGAGTGCAGCTTACTGCGCTCCATGGCTGCAACGCAACAAGAGTCTGGAAGGACAGTGGCCGCTACGGAAACCAGAACTTACGCGTGTTGAATTTTAGAACCGATCGGATTTGAAACGATTCAAAACGATTCCAATAAAGAAACTATTTCAGAATTGGATTTTTTAAACAATTCCAAGTTGGAACCGTTTCTTGATGCCCAATCTTATGTATGGGTAGCCTAGGTGCCAGCCTATAGATGCCGGACGAACTTAGCCCCGCCCACAACATTTGAGGTCGGGAAGTTCATTCATATTCTGACTAGAATTTGAGTA
>NC_045744.1:26212487-26215089 GCF_008692095.1 Etheostoma spectabile
AAGCAGAAGCACAGTTTGAGAGCCGCAGTCTCAGACCCTCAGCGCGCCAGCATTTAGCAGTGATCCTGCTGCTGCGGAGCCCTGTGAAAGCTGTGCTGTTTGCACGTCACAGCGGTAGCTTCATGTGGTGTTTAGCAGTGATTAATCTACTACAGTCCCAGTGTATCATGTCCACCATGACTCATTATAAAAAGGGAAGAAAGCTACTCAATCAGTTAATCCAGCGAGGCCCTGGCCTACATACCGCCTATCACTGCAAACGGTGCAGCAGGGCACTTTAGCGAGATGCTGGCCTCATTCTGGGGCACTCTTGTATTGCAGTGAAGATGCTTGGCTTGCAGGGAGGCATATATAATGTATGTGGCATTTATAATGTATAAAAAAGGTTGCGTTGCCTCAGTGATGCTGTGTGAATCCCTTCAGAGCATGGTGGCGCTAAATGATTCAGTGTGCAAAGGGACTGCTGCAGATTAGATTCCTGGCAAAGAAGTCATTTCCCTGGGTTTTGTGCCACATTTTAACTTAACAGAACTGGAAAAGAGTGGCAATTGAGAGAAAAGATTGTAGGATTACTAGATTAAAACCAACTCAATAGGAGCGTTTAATGTTATTTAACAACGCACAATTAATAGTTTGAGTTGCTCTGGAAAATTGTGATGCCATTATGGATGAGAATAATCAGCAGATTAATCTGTAATGAAAAGAGACACTGAAAGCTCCCTCTCTCCATCTTTAGAGCAAATCCAGATTTTCTTGTCCCACTTCTTTGGATTTTCAGCAGAAAGTGTCAATTTCACACAAACACTGACCGGACTGCTACAGCACTTTTTATGCGGCAGTGTATCACATTCCATGCAGCTTTCTGGAACTTTCTCTCCACGTAGAACATCATCTGCCGACTCCACATTCATCAGATCTGTTTCACAGGCTGCTTTTCTCTCTCCAGACATTCGCATCCGCTCACTGGAGAAATGGGTCAAAGCCTGGAAGTCACTAATGATGCACTATACAGTAAAACGTTAGATTACACGAGACATAATACAGCTTTTGTGTATACTCTGTATATCATTTGTGTTAATATGACCATGGGTTTTATTTTGATGATGCTTTTCACCCCACTGCTGTGGCTGTAAAGGGTTGTGACAGTGCTGTGTCGCGCTGTAGGCGTTCACATTGTCGGTTTGATAAGTTTCTTTCTGCAAAAGAAAAGAGTCGGCGCTGGCTGCTTGCTTACCTGATAGTTCAGGAAGATGGAGTAGCAGAAATGTTTGTTACACCGATTTCACTTCTGTCTCAACCTTTCTTAGTGTGCTCACACACACACACACACACACACACCACACACACATACTCACACCTCCACTAATAAATTCAATAGTTCTGTTCTGCAGTTTGTCACAATGACCAGGGCTTGTGTGTGTGTGTGTGTGTGTGTGTGTGTGTGTGTGTGTGTGTGTTGTCCTGTATCTGTCCAGCATGCATGTCTGGCAGGGACACAGCCTCTCTCATACGAGTGTTTTTGAGCGCAGGCTGCTGTGCAGCGTAGACAGCAATAGCTCTCCACTTCTGTACTCCGTTGCCTATGTGACAGATTTAGTGCAGAAAGTTTTTTCTTTTTTTTCTTTCCAGCATAAAAAATGCATCTGACTCGCCCTGAGGATTTTCTCATATGTATCATGGAGCTAAATATGGCAATATGTGTCAGAATACTACAGTGTTTTCCCTGGTGGGGGTGTTTAGGGGTCCTCCCTTAATTGTTTTTTTTACGTTTTTCAGTAAAAGGAAAAATAAAAAAATCCAATTTTGCTGTATCTAAAACATTGGAAAATCTAGAGTCAAATAATAAAAATGATAAACCTCAGAAATCTTAAAGACAAAACTTGCTAGAGAAGTCCACTGGGAACCGACAACAATCATCAGATCATTAGGCTCACATTGATTTAACATCCATTCGCCTTGGGTGGTGTCCAAAACAACGTGGGTGCTGCCCGTAAGCCTTATAGCTGTAGGGAAAAGCCCGACAACATAATGTGGATTTTCTTATTTCATCTCAATGTAATGATCTGCACAGCGGTGGAACAAACCTCGACATTAAATGAAGGCATTCTGATGTCAGTCTCCTGATATTGTCTCAGGTGAACCATGTGGGAGAGGCGCGCAGCACCCAGCAGGCACCAACTGTTGTCGTATCAGAGAGAGCAGCACCTGACCTGAGGGCGGAGAACGGTGTGGTCTCCTACGGCAACGGAACCGTCAGCATCCACAGTGAGGGGAATTATAAAAGCAACAGGTGAGTGACGGTCACAGCTGAGGAGTCTGACATCAGAACCCCACCATGGTCACAGGACACATCAGAAAAAAACGTTTCAGTCCTGAAGCTTAATATGCACACGTCTTACTTCCTGTCAGGACACGGATACCTAATGTTCATCTGCTCTCCAGACAAAGATTGAATCATAATAATAATAATAATGATAATTGCTATAGAGCCTGACCGATAAAGGATTTTTAAGGCAGATACCGATACAATTATTTTGTTAAAAAAAATAAAAAATCCGATATATGTATATTATTGTTAAAACATAAACAGATTTCCCTAACA
>NC_045744.1:26215099-26217851 GCF_008692095.1 Etheostoma spectabile
GTAGTTATTTATGAGTTCTCACTAAGATAATATGACAATAATTTGTTTTATTTTCACAACAGAACAGAGGAACATCAAAATACATTTAGGTTCTGATAAATAAAATGTATAAAAATACAAACTTAAGATATGAAACCTAAAGCCCTTTGAACAAAAACACATTAACAAAAAAAGACATCAGTGTTGCCAACAGGGACGTAGTAGAGCGTCCTCTGGTGGACAGACTATGCAGCGCCAACACTCATAACATGGCTGACAGCCCGTTTTTATTTTTATTTTTTAAATATTCATTTATCAGAATCATTTGTTTGTCATTATAATGATTCTGATGAATGAAAAAGTATTTATTTTTTATCGACCATTATAAATGCTGATACTGATAGTTACCGATATATACCAAAAGTTTGGGAAATGCCTAATATCAACCGAGATATCGGTTGGGCTCTAATAATAATAATAATATTAATAATGGTTCTAGATGAGCCAGGTCTGCGCAGAATTGACTGAGAGGCAGGAATGCTGGGAAAATCTTGGCTCTCAGCTGATCTAACAGCTGATTGGTCCAGGATGAACTCAATTTGACTTGTTATTTGTCTGATTTAAAGGCTTATTCTGTACAGAACACGTGTTGTGTGGCTGATGGTTACGTTTAGAAGTCAGAGAGACTCAATCCGTTCAGATGACGCATCATCTACAGTCTTTCCACAGCAGAACATTTTCACAGCTACTCTGTCATAATAAAAACAACTGGAGATTGTGTCCAAGCTGATATACGGGTCTAATAACCTTTTTTTTTTTAAATTGGAATCTGCCCTAACAGGATGAGAGTGTTTCTGTGACTTCCTGTTCAGCCTGAAGGCTGCTGGGAACGGCTGTAAACTGTCCGACTTGAACGCAGCTTTTTGTCACCGGCTACTGCCACCTGCTCTCATTCTCTTTAATAATGTTTCAGGCAGAGGAGCGGCAGCGATGGGCAGTCAGAGAAACGTAATGTCTTTTGAACATCAATGCACACAAACCTATTCTAGTAGACCCCAAGAGTACAAATGTGATGCTGAAAAGGAGTAAAATAGGTGCTCTGAAACTCAAAGTACTTGATATAAGAGGTCCAGGCCCAGATAAACTAAGAGAGCTTAAACTCTAATAAGTAAAATAAATAAATGCAACATATATGAATGTGGCTTTAGACGTTCTAGCACAGATACACAATCGGTGGTCTAATACCTGTCTCGTTTTTCCATAGTTTCGCTGCTGACAACAGTAATGGTCGGGGTGCTGAGCCTCTGTGCCATGACAGCATGGTCACACTTGGCTCCAACAGCTCCTCAGAGGAGACCGACAGCATGAGGAAACCTCCTCCTTATCACGTGGAGAAGGAACGGAGGAAGGGCCGAGAGCCCAGGCCTGCTGCTCGGGAAAGGATGGAGTCCCCGTGTGAGACCGGTTACACCACCGGAGACACCGGCAATGAGCTGGACCAGGACCACACAGACAACCTGTACAGGTGGGCCACGTCTCTGCTGCCTGCTACCTAATACTGCAATCTTGGTATGCTTGTCATCTGAGTAAAGCACGTTTATTTGTACAGCACATACTACGCGGGGGCAGCTCAAAGTGTTTATTCATAATTCATTAAAGAAAAATACAGGAAATACAACCCAAAGCATTCAAATACAAACTTAAAGATAGAAGGCATTTTTTAGATTTCAAACAGTATCGTAGTGTCACAGTGAAAAATTGGGCTGATGTGATATTTAAGTTATGTGACTCAGTAATCCAGCTGAAAGACCTTTTATTGCAATGAGTTGTACCGTCTAACAGCCCATTCAGATTTCTTTCCTCCATGTAAAATAACAGAATTTGAATTTATTTTTTGTTTTAGCTTTTAATGCAGGAAAATGGTGAGTTTAAAGATGCTTGAATGTTGGCTAGCAGCGGCATGAAGCAAAAACACTTAGTTGAATCAAAGTTTGAAAAAAAGTATTTACCATTCTTTTTCTAATTAATCACAGTATTAATGGAAAGAATGCACCTTGCCTTGAAAAAGTATTATTGTCTTTTAGAAGAAAATGCTGTATTACAACCAATACTGGCCACCATTACTACTGTCTTCAAGGCAATTTGGCCAACTCTGAATTATTGATTGAATGTAATAGTGGTAAGAAAACAAGTAAAACAATGCTCATTCCCTTCTCTTTTTGCCTCAATAATAGTTTAAATGTACTAGTCATTTACTCATTTCATGTCTTCATGTTAACCTCCGACTCCAGGCTGTACCCAGAGATAACGTCAGACGAGCGGCGCCGCCAGTACAAGAAGGAGTTTGACTTGGATCTGGCCCGCTATAAGAGCCTCTGCGCTGAAATGGATGACATCAGCGACCAGATGCACAAGCTGAGCCGAGAACTGGACATGTTGGACGAGGGCTCCATAAAGTACCAGGTAGAGAAAAACAGGAGGGAGGAGTGCAGAGCTAGGGGAAGAATCCAGGACTGAGTGCCAGGGGAATATAGAGTCATAGCTGTGCCTTTTAATTATAAGAGTTTAATTTATCCTCAGTGAGAGTCCATTAAACTGCCGTAGAAATAGGAATTCCGCGTGGTCTTAAAAAGTCTACAATTTCAAAACCAAAATTTTAGAATAGAAAAAGTCATATTCTCTGTGTTCAAGGGCAGCTGTGGCTCAGTGGTAGAGTGGTTGCCTGCTAATCGGAAGGTTGTTGGTTCGATCCCTTGCCCTGCAGTCCCATGTC
>NC_045744.1:26217861-26217967 GCF_008692095.1 Etheostoma spectabile
TGGGCAAGACACTGAACCCCGAATTGCCCCCAGTGCTGCGCATCGGAGTGTGAATGTGTGAGAGTGTGTATCTGATGAGCAGGTGGCACCTTGTACGGCAGCCTCG
>NC_045744.1:26217977-26219988 GCF_008692095.1 Etheostoma spectabile
ATGAATGTGTGTGAATGGTGAATGTTTCCTGTATGATGTAAAAGTGCTTTAAGTAGTCGTTAAGACTAGAAAAGCGCTACATAAATACAGCACATTTACATTTTAAACAGGTCTTTATTTTCCTACGTCCATGTAACGCTACTTCTTATGCTCATTTCATTTATTCCGTGGTGTTGTAGTTCTTTCTTTCCCTAGTCCAAACATAATTTTGCTGTATTACGACTACAAATGAAACCAACATGCAACTCATACTGCAGCCAATCAGCTTTTGTGTTAATGTATAGTCTCTTTTGGATTCCACCACAAACATAAAATGATTTTCATTCTATAGCTATGGGGAAGTGCAAGTTTTTAGCGGAAAAAAACTGAATTTAGGGCTTAGTTGACGTTGTGACAAAGTTCTTAAATTTAATTCATAATGGTCTTAAAAAGGTCTTAAAAAGTTTCAAATTTGACTTGTTGAAACCTGCCAAAACTATGTGAAAAGTCAGCACAATTCAGTGAGAGAATTTGTATTCCTTTTCAGGGTGTGGCAGACGAGTACAACCGACTCAAAGACCTGAAAAGGGTAAGTGGAATTAGATCAGTGGTCTCATAATGGGAAATAAAGGAATAGCCTTTTGGGGAATATGCTTATTTCCCTTTCTTGCCAAGAGTTAAATGAGATTATGACCACTCTCATGTTTGTAGAGTTAATATGGAAGCTACAGCCATCGGCTGTTTTAGCTTAGCATAAAGACTGGAAGCATGGACACACAGCTAGCCTGACTCTGTCCAAAGGTTACATTTCTTGGCCGGGTGCAGTGACTTCCTTTTAGTCTAGGCTGTTACCTGGTTACCAAGATGCCAAATTTAAATTAGAAACTGAAATGGAATCTAAGTAAGAAAGTAGTCTCGCTTAGCACATAAAACTGGGTGGGCTAGCCATTTTCAGCCTTTATGCTAAGCTATGCTAACCATCTCCTGGCTGTAGCTTCATATTTAACGCTAACAATCGTCTCATCTAACTTTCTACAAAAACAGTGAATGGGCGAATTTTCTCAAAACGTCGAGCTATTCTTCTAAAAGCACCGCTACTGCTCCTGATCGTTTGGATTGTTCACTATCCGCTCGCTTAAATTTCTCTTTCTCCTAGACGTCAGACTACAAAGCGAAGAAGAAGCAGTGCAAAGAACTTCGGGAAAAACTTTTCCACATCAAACGTCTGGTGAAAGTCTTTGACCAAGGTCTTTGTTAGTAGAGTCTCACGTCTTAATAATCTGTCCAAACGGCTGAGGAGGAACACTGACAGATGTGTGGCCTGGCGAAAGAAACAAGGATATATCCTCCACTTTCTCTCCAGTTTTACTGCTTTGCTGTTTGAATAATAACAGTTCAGCACAACGTGACCCTCATGCTGGCCTCAGTCGCTGACCCGCGAATGTTTTTGACCCCGATGCTTACAACTTCTGCATTACTTTTGCAGCTGTCAGAGTGGATTATTGTCGGGACAGAGCTACTGGTAGACTCTCTCTGCTTTGCTGTAACAACTTGGCACTGTTAACATTTCATTTTGTTGTACCTTGTATTAGATTTTACTTTCAGTGGCAATTTGAATTGAATACTGCTTAATTGTTCCAGAATGTTGTAGTGTGGGAATTAATGCTTTTATTCAGAAAGAATGTCATGACTGAAGACATAGCAACAGAAATGGTAGGAAAATAGATTTATCAGGTTCATACTATTTTGGTGTTCTACTAGCACGTGTTTATGTGCTTTAATGTTCAAGAAACACATTCTTTTTGTCATAGTGTCTGTCTGTATACCTGTGTTCACCCTCTGTCTCTGTCTGAAACATCTGTTTTAGCACCAGTCAAAAAAAAAGCCCAGTCTTCTCTAATTGGTCAGCATTTTCTTGTCTGGCTCTCTGCACCGTCATTGCAGCCGGGGAATGACTGTAATGGCCCTTTCTACCTAGATATGGTTTGGGTTGGGTACCTAAACCCGGTAGCACTTTGAGGTTTGTCTTAAA
>NC_045744.1:26219998-26237883 GCF_008692095.1 Etheostoma spectabile
AAAGTGCATTACAAATAAAATGGATTATTATTGTTGTTATTATGGCACAGATGCCTAAACAACCGCTAGCTCTCATTTCGGTGTCACTTTACTGCCTGCGCTGCCCTCTGATACTCATTAGACATTAGAGACAACAGAAGCATCGCTGCACATGGCGGTAGTTAACATGCTTACTGTAGCAGCGGGTAACATTAGCCTGCCGTTAGCTAGTAGCTGGGTTCAACACAGTTAAAACGGTGTAACATGTGTCTGTGTTTCACTGTAGAGGATTCCAACAGCGGGACGTACAACAGTCTGCAGCTGCCGTTGTCGGAAAAACACACGTTACGTTTACTTGAAACTGGTAAGCCTCGTGGTGCATTCAAAGTTATTGTAAAATATCCTTTTCCCATCTAGTGGTTGGTTTTATTGTTCAACAGGAATTTACTGGTGATGCAAGTTATTGTTAGTACATTTTGAATAAGTCATTAAAAGCAATAAACAAGCCGTTCCTTTATGTCACAGACTGTTTTGTACTCTTCCTTTTTTCTATTTCTAATTTTTGGTACCGCTTTAAAAGTATTGTCTGAGCACTGGTATTGGAAAAAAACTAAAAATAAACAATACCCAACCCATATACACATATATATATATATATATATATACACATATATATATTCTATATATACATATTATATATCTATACATATATATTAATATTATATATATACATAATATAATATACATATATTAATATATATATACATATATATATAATATATATAATATATATTACATATATATATATATAATAACATATATATATATACATAATATATACATATATATATATATATAATATATATATACATATATAATATATACACATATATATTATATATATATATACATATTATATATATAATACATATATATACATATATATAATAACATATTATAATACATATATATACATATATAATATATACACTTATATATATACAATCTTATATATATATAATACATACATATATATACATATATACATATATATACATTCATATATACATACTTATAATACTATTACATATATATACAATATATATTACATATAATATAAACATATATATACATATATATACAATAATATAAATATATTATATATTATATACATTAAAAAAAATATATATATATATATATATATATATATTTTTTTTATGTTATATGCGGCTTGTTTAAAGGCACCGTTTCTGAATACGGACTGTGTGCATTGAGCGCTTTGATGCTTTCACAGTGTTGAAATACTGTTTCATAATCAAAAAAGACATGACATGGCACTTTTTAGAATATGGGACCTTTAAATAAATCAGCAGTTAAGACACCTCAGTTTTTGGCATATGAATTCACTTTGATTAATACACTTATACATTTATGGTACATGTTGCAGTGTTTATTTGGCATTCTTCAAACAGATGTAATCACAACACTTTTTCAAGTAGATTGAAAAAACACAAAACATAAAAGACATATTGTCAACTTTTGATTCTTTTAATAATGTTGCCGTACACGTGACATTTAAAAAAACCTAAGAACTCAGTAACACAAAGATAAGAAAACATTAATATCATATTTATGTTTTTTTTTTTGATAATGTGGTCGTGTGAGCTGTTGCCTAAAAGAAGAATATCCAAACAACTTCCAAAAAGGCCCTGCGGTAGATCAAGAAGCAGTTACATCCTTCTACTTTGTGTCTAAAAACTGATTTCAGCATTAGGGTTGACCTTGTTCTTTTGTTTCCGATTTTAAACTCGCCCTTTTGAAATCCCAGTGTGAGGTAAATCCCGGTGGACCAGCGAATCGGGGCCCGTATTCTTTTAACTTGTTACAGATAGCGAGATGTTTTGGCATTGAATATCCTCCAAGTGCAGTTTTTCTTCCCCCACCAGATTTCCATCCTTTACAGTCTCGTCTCACATCATTCACAACAGTAGAGACCGACTCAGAGCATCTCTGTGTCCGATCAGCTGTAATGGCATGAAGATAAGCTTCTGTTTTGACATCTAAACAGATGACAAGAGGTATTTTCATGTAAATACATATAGAAAAAAAACATCTAGGAGCTAACAGTGAAAGCAATACTTTAATGTTTAAATGAACCTTGAATTACATAACGTAAAATAATTAAACATTCTCCACTTAGAGATCCAAAACAACGTGTGAACATGCAAAAAGACAAAGTTGGCCTCAATATATACATTTCAATACGTAGTTTTTGAAGGGATCATTAACCCCAGAAACAGCATTGATCGACGTAAACCGGTATTCAATTAGTAGTGTTGGTTATCAACTCTCACCAACAATAACTAATTCTTGAATCTGGATTGGTTTCTTTTACGAGAACCCGAGTTAATGTCAGCCTCCCATTTCTTAATAATAATAATAATAAAAAGCTCGACCCAAAAAAAGGTTAGCTGAATTCACCTTATTCAGTCAGTCAAAACTCATATCCGAAACAAGTGAAAATCACTTGGGGGATCCTTTTTAAAAAGATACAAGACGAAAGTTTGCGATGCCCATTTCATATTTCATATGTGTCCATAATGTATAATGAATAACAAGGCAGTTGTCAAAAAGAAGGCGGTTTCTGGTGAACAACATTTACAGAGGTTTGCGTTTTGGAAATATCAGACTGCAGCATTCTGATGTCTCGCGAGGTATTAGTCCACTCTCATGTAACTGTGGCTTTTTAATTTTTTTCTTTCTGTGAAAAATCTTCAACTACAGCAACAGTGTAGTGAATAAATGTAAATGCATTGTTCACTTGATAGTCAGGCAGTCCCAAGAGTCCGTTCATCTCTTGGTCTCTGCTTTGGGTGCTATTTATTGTACTTAGAAACCATCTCTGAGGATGATCGGTTAGCCTTTGGTGATTTTCCCATTGGTTTTGTTTTCTCTCTGTTCCATTTGATCAGCTCATTGGCTTCCTCCTCCGCATCGAGCTGAGAGAGCGGTGAATTCAAAAGTTTCTCACAACGAAGGAAGCCTTTAGTTTCTCTTACACTGAGTTCACCGCTGTTCCATTCGGTCCTTTCACATCATGATCCCATATTGTACTGTTATCAGTTAATTGGTGTGGATAAAAAGGTCACTGTATCACAAATGGTGAGCCATGGAAAATGAGCCCAGTGTGGGGGAAAATTGTTCTGCCGACTTTCAGCCGTGGGACAGTTTTGTCCTCGGGATGCATTTGTAGCAGGGTGCTGCTGCCCTCTACATGAAACTGCAGCGTCTTAAGTCACTATGGCATGTGGGTGGTGACATGACTGGCTGTGGTGGCCATATTGGAGCCCAGCACGAAAAGCTGGTCAGTGGCCTGAGACCTGGCACCAGAACGACTGGGTTGGCAACAAGACAGATCCAGCCCGGAGCTGGCTCGTCTCTCCACTGGAGGCCCGTGTGAGGACAGAGAGCTCGTTTCATGAGGGGAAATAGAGCGCTTACAGTACAGTACATATGACGGCCAGCTGGCACTGCAGTTTGACAACCACACAGATGGATAGTGATGAGTCAGGAGGTTTCCTGTGGGTCCTTGTCGTCACAAATCCCAGACGGAGACCTCGTCCCTAAAGGGGCTACTGTCCCGGGACATACGGCCAGCTGATGGAGCTTCCGGAGAGCTGCATGTCACGGATCAGCGTCTCGATGGGTGTCTTTCCTACCAGGCGCATGAAAAAGAGCTGCGAGATGAGGCTGGCGGGAACGGCGCGCAGGGCGGGGAGGCGCAGGAGCAGGCGCCCGAAGCGTTGAGGCTGACTCGGGTACTGCATCCTCTCGTACTCTGTCAGAGCCACCTGAGCCTTCTCCTGCAGAGACTCCACGTGGACTGGGTCTGTTAGACCACAGGCATCTGAGAGGGAGGGAGGGAGGGAGAGGTAGTTATTTAATAGTGTGGGCTGGTTACATAAAGAGTCGTGATGAGCCGAGAGGAAGGTGGAAATCCCAACAGATAATGTAATAAAATGCCCTTAAGGGGAACGCAAAATACATTGCCTCAGCATGTCTCCATATAAAAAGAACACATTTAAACCTATAAACGCTGATCATAGCTTTAAAGAAACAGCAGGATGGGGTCATTTAGTTTAACAAAAAAAAATGCTTTTGATTATGGCATACACAAAGCAATTTGTTTAAGGAAGGCACTTTAAAAAATGATCAGTGACAGGACTGAATTATACAGCACATAATGCATCATTGCATTTTCATGAATAAGCCAGGAGATGGTGCCATAGTCGGTGAATTCCCAGATTAGAGTTGCAAGTGTACCTGCAGTTTCAATTTTTAAGATCTACAATTTTACGTGATGTGCTTCCAGACTCTTATTTTTTGTGTGTTCAATTCTGACTCATGGTTATCAGTTAGAGGGGCACATGAAGATCTCTTTCCTAGTCGTGCCTAGTTCTCCTCAGCAAGTGGAAACAGTTTAGTGTGTCTTCCGTGGCTCTGCAGGAGCTTTGTGAAGTCTGTAAAGTAACCCTGATGTCATTATCTCAGTTTAGGCTTGGAGACTACATATTTCTAACCGAAAGCTTGTGTTTACCAGGCAGGGAGGGTCTGACGAAAGACCGTTATTAGGTTGCATTATGGGAAATGCAGGATCCAGTGTTTTGGGAGATGCTAGAGACAAAAAGTCGGAATACCTGAGCCACTGCAGCACTCATTTTGACCAGTCTCTTTTAATCTGTCTCTCTCAAGTCCAACAACTTTACAGGCTGGAGTGACAGAAGAGCACTCACCTGGTGAGAACAGCGCGATGGCCTTGAGACAGCTGTACTCAGCCGAGTCCACCTGCAGCCGGGTCAGCTTGTCCACCTGGTCCTGAAACACCCTCACCTGGTCCATGAAGGACACCACGCGCTCCGCAGACATGGGCGAGGAGTGGAAGCCGGCCGCGGCCAACAGTGGAGCCATGTGGAGCGGCAGGGCCGACTGCGCCGCATTGAGGATGAACAACTCGCTCCAGCTCAACCTCAGCAGGGCCACCTGTGGGTTTTGTTAGTGTGTTAATCAGATTGACCTACACTGTCAACATCCATTTTTAATGTTCGCTGTGTTCATTTTATATTTTTGTTTTGATGTAGGCAACCTATTCTGTTTCCAGTGGTAGAAGGAAGAAGTATTCAGATCCTTTATGTAAGTAAAAGTACTGATACCACACGGTGAAAACACACTGTGTTGGTGTTACAGGTAAAAAGTCCTGTGTTGAAAATGTTACTTAAGTAAAAGTATATAAGTATCATCTGGAAAATATTCTCAAAGCAATAAAAGTAAAAGTACTTAATGCAGAAACCGATCCAAACAGGTGTGCGTTTAATGGTCTAATCATTTTAGCACGACTTATAGGCCATTATATTGTTGGGTAGTTTAATTATAATACAACATTGTATTTTATAAACCACATGTGTTTTCTTCTCAACTTCTCAATTTGTCAAGTAACTAGTAACTAAAGCTATGAATGTAGTGGAGTAAAAAGTACAATATTTCTCTCTGAAATGTAGCAGAGTAGAAGTAGAAAGTGGCATGAAAAGATATAGACTCAAGTAAAGAACAAGTAACTGGAATTTGTACTTAGGTACAGTACTTGAGTGAATGTACTTAGTTACATTCCATCACTGCCGGTATCTTAACACGGGAATAACTGCAAATTATGCATCCAAACACATTAAATCCAACCTGCTAACCTGGTCTGACACAGGCAGCTCAGGGAAATAGGGGATGCTTCTGGCCCACTCCACGGTGCTGAAGAGTAGCCTGGCAGCCAGTTCACAGATGTTATCGATCCCCATGGCGTTATCGGGACCCGCCTGTTGGTTGTACTGGTGTCCAAACCGACTGCTGGGGTACGGTTCGGCTCGCAGCAGCTGGGAAATCAGCTCGGACACCGGCTGACCTCCGCCGCTTCCCCCGTTGTTGTTGTTGTTATAGAAGTCGCCGCCTCCGAGGCCGCTCGCGCCACCTATGGGCGTTATGGAGGGGCTGAGGCTCGGCTGAGGGGGGATACGACCGCGTTGAACTGCTGTAGTTTGGTTGGGGTACAAGGGGGGAGGAGAGGAGAGGCGAGGGGTTGAGGAGGAGACGAGAAGCAGGTTAAGGACAAGGGGAGGTTTAGGAAGGGATTTGGTGAAGAAAAGAGGGAGAAAAAAAAACAACAACTTAAAACTGAGTACAGCCAGCGTTGTATGTCAGATTATGAACAGACAGACTAGGATTAGGAAACTATTCCCCCAAGATAAAGGAGGCACAATCAAGCCCAGACTGATTCCTCAAGAACAGCATGTAAGTGAGGAGAAAATATTCAGTCAGACTAGATGAAGGTTATCTATGGAATTCAAACAAAGACTCTGAGAAAAGAGTTTACTCTCTATTCAAATTTTTAAGTATTCATTCTGGAAGGGAATTGCAACATTCTGTTGCCGTGACCTTACTGTACCCCAATCTTCATACACACAGATTTATTCTACACTCCAAATCACCCTTTTAGAAAAGAACATCACTTGGTGTAGAGAAAGCGATCGTAGCCGTGACAGAGAGTATTACTGCCAAAACCGAGACAGCAGGGCAGACTACTGAACGGAGATATGCGTTCATTTGGGGATATGAATTCATGTGGTTAGCATCTGCTCTAAAGACGTGTCCTTGAGCGAGACACTGAGTCCACTGCCGACTCTGACCTTTGACCTTTCTGCGGAGGTGGTCAAGCAGAGGCCGTGTCCCTGCAGGGACCCATAATGTGTCTCATTAGCATGTTTTACCATCTGTGATTACGAGGGGAACAACAACTCAGAGTAGGGCTGCACAATATGAGAAACATGTGCAACAACGTTAACGGATAAAAATAAAAAAAAGATATTAAAGTGTACTCAGTTCTGCTGCTCTCAGTATTCTGTTTAAATACAACAATTTGCTTGTTGAATTTAAAACAAATGGAAGTAAATCATTCCCAACATGCTTTTATTGAACAAATTGAACACTGAGGTGAATATAAAAAGGGACCATAATAACACAAAAGGGACAGTTACATTTTAAAGTGCAGTTTTTCTACTGATAATTTCTTTCAACTAACACATAGAATCTCCGAGTGTCTTTTGCGATACTATAGGCCCCGACACTTAAGGTGAAATCCCCATATTGGTTTCTGCCAGATCGAGCCACCATGCCGAGGGTTTCTGCTGGGACGCGGGTGTCTTAGCAGTGTATCCCTCTCAGTCACTCTTACACAAGCACTAGATTAAGCCACTTAATACAGGGTATTGAGCTGACACGCATGGCTTGCCTAGCCAAGATAGCGCCGAGACAGCCATGTGTGGCATTTTCTCTGCACTATGGAGCAGAAGAGGCGAGATAATGACAAAGACTAATTTAACTAGGATTGATTTTGTGATTTTATGAGAGCAGCTGATTTAAGTAATGGGACAACTCTCTGAGGCTCTTCACCAAAGGAAATATCAATTATTTTCATATTATATACCAATCCAGTTGCAGTATTTGCAATATTGCACATGTACAATGACAGTGTGTACCACAGTGTCTCCAAACCTTTCCAAGGGATCAAAACGGATAACACATTTCTGGATCGGGGGGGACAGATACCTTCTTTGCGCATGCCAACACGGAAACACTTCTTCAGTCGACAGTACTGGCACTGGTTCCTGTGGTGCTGGTCAATCTGGCACTCTCTGTTTGACCTGAGAACATAAACACATGATGAGGGGATTATAGGTGATTGATTATTACCAACCTTCTTTTGAAGGAATCATTTTGCACCAATGCAGTAGCTGAGTCTGATTTGGTGCAGGCGGCGGACTGTGTGATGTGCTTTCACCTCAACAAGTGGGTTTCTGATTTTACTTTGGCTTTCACTAGGGCTGCACAATATGTGCAATTATGCGATAACGTTGTTGAATATCCCGATAATATTACTTGCGATAAATAAATTGAGATTGAAGTGTACTTAGCTCTGCATTTCTGCTGATTTCGGTATTCTGCACAAATTGAATATAAAAGGGAAAACTAAAAAAAGAATGACAGTTACATTTTAAAGTCCAGTTTTCTACTGATAAAAAAAAAATTGAGTGTCTTTTGCAATGTGTATTGCTCCAGTTAATATTGAAACACAATATAAAAAAAAAAGACAAATGATACAGCCCTAGTTTCACGCAAAAAAATCTAAACCTAATGACAGATGTGTAGCCAGTTCTACTTTAGTGCTCAGTGATGCAAAGTCTATGCAAACCATTTGAAAGTATGTAAAAAGCTGTTATTGTTATATAAGTATCTACGGCATGATTTAAAGTGCTCCTGAACATTAATATTGCATCAGATTTACCATAAGGCTACAGGCAACGTTTGCATGCTTGGGAAGCAGATGACTGCATCATTCATTGTTACTTCATCACATCTCTCCACTGTTCTCACGTGTACTGTACAACATACTCTCACAGAACTGAAACATTTAGTCTTTCCTAACATTCTCTGCTTTGCATTGTCCCAAATGTGATGCCTTGCTGCTTTTCTTTTAATTTATAATTTTAAATTGAACATGATTACATTTTGGACTTTGGTCAGACCCAACAAGCCATGCGAAGACATCACCTTGGGCTCTGAGAAATTGGGAAGGCTTAAAAAATGAATCCATTCACTGTGGAAATAATAAGAAAATGAATAATGAAAACCGTTGTTAGCTGCCGTTCTAAACTCAACATCATAGTTACGGAACTTCACCTGCATGTGGTGAATCATTAACAGTAAATAGCCCACAGTCATACAACAGTCGTTTACCTTTTTGGATGTGGATATAGCCTATTATAAACACCTTTATGCATACTTCATTTCACCTTGAAAGAAATACTCAAAATCAAAATATTTGCCTATGAATTGTTTTTTTTAAACAACTAATCAGTTCGTTTTTTCAGCACTATAATTGGGGTGCCTCTATGGTAGGCTAAATGTCATCTGTGTGGTTCCCCCACACAAAGACACGTACTGTGAAACAGTAGAAAATTTAAAGTCAAGAATATTTTGTTGAATTGAAACAAAGATGAAAAAATGGCAGAAATACATATTGTAGAAAGAGTGCATTACACTGACACACAACTACATTAAAAATACAGCAGCCATTTGTCTTATGGAAACACAGCAATGCATTTTACGCATATAACATCATACACACGTGTACATATATGTGTGTTTATTTATTTATATATATATATATATATATATATATATAAATAAAGAGAGAGAGAATACAGGCCAAAAGTTTTGACACACCTTATTCAATGCGTTTCCTTTATTTTCATGACTATATACATTGAAGGCATCAAAACTATAAATGGACACATGTGGAATTATGTACTTAACAAAAAAGTGTGAAATAACTGAAAACATGTCTTATATTCTAGTTTCTTCAAAGTAGCCACCCTTTGCTTTTTTGATAGAGCTGCAAACCCTTGGTGTTCTCTCAATGAGCTTCATGATGTAATCACCTGACATGGTTTTCAACTTCAAGGTGGCCTTGTCATGGTTAATTGGTGAATTTCTTGCCTTATTAATGGGGTTGGGACCATCAGTTTTGTTGTGCAGGTCAGGTTGATGCACAGCCGACAGCCCTATTGGACAACTGTTAAACTGTTATTATGCAGGAACCAATCAGCTAAGTAAGAGAAACGATGTGGCCAATCATTACTTTAAGAAATCAGTCAGTCAGGAAAATTGCGAAAACTTTGAATGTGTCGCAAAAACCATCAAACGCTACAACGAAACTGGCTCACATGAGGACCCCCCAGGAAAGGAAGACCCAGAGTCACCTCTGCTGTTGAGGATAAGTTCATCCGAGTCACCAGCCTCAGAAATTGCAAGTTAACAGCAGCTCAGATTAGAGACCTGGGGGCCTCGGATGTGTCCCCGGGTCGGGCTGTAATTAGGGATGTTGTGCCGCCTGCTGGGGGCTGATGTGGATGTGTCCCCCGGCGGAGTGAATGCAAGTGGATGGTTGCTAGCTGGTTGGGGGTGAGTGTGAATGTGTCCCCCGGCCGGAGTTGTAATGATAGTGGATGGTTTTCTAGCTGCTGGGGGCTGATCGTGATTTCCCCGGGTCAGGCTGTAAATGATAGGGGATGGACTAGTGTGGCTGGGGCTGACTGTGGATGTGTCCCTGGACTGTAATGATAGTGGATGGTTGTAGCTGGTTGGGGCTGGATGTGGATGTGTCACCCGGCGGATTGTCTGGCTGAATGATAGGGATGGTTCTAGCTGGCTGGGGCTGACTGTGGAAGTGTCCCCGGTCGGGAGTGTAATGATAGTGGATGGTTGTCTGGGCTGGGGCTGACGGGTGAATGTGTCCCGGCCGAGTTGTAATGTAGTGGATGGTTTCTAGCTGGCTGGGGGCGACTGTGGATGTGTCCCACGGGGGGGTAATGATAGTGGATGGTTGCTAGCTGGCTGGGGCTAATGTGGTGTTCCCAGGAGTGTAATGATAGTGGATTGTTTCTAGCGGATGGGGGCTGACTGTGGATGTGTCCCCGGGCGGGGCTGTAATGATAGTGGATGGTTCTAGTGGCTGGGGGCGACTGGGATGTGTCCGGGTCGGGGCTGTAATGATAGTGGTGTTGCTAGCTGGCTGGGGGGTGACTGTAGATGTGTCCGGGTCGGGGCTGTAATGATAGGGGTGTTGCTAGCTGGCTGGGGGTGACTGTAGAGTGTCCCCGGGTCGGGGGCGTAATGATAGTGGATGGTTGCTAGCTGTGGGGCTGCTGTGGATGTGTCCTCGGGGCTGTTGTCAGTCTCATCCCGACTGAAGCCTTGCAGCACCGGGAGACTGAGGCAGAACAGGGTATGCTAGCTAGCTAAATTACCATTAAATTAGTTGTCTATCTGTACAGTTAAAGTTACCGATGAATTGCGCGGGTTAGCCCAGAGTGGTTAACTGTGGTTCAAAATAATCATACTAAAAATAAAGGAGCGTGTTAAGCAGTGTCAAAATCTTATGTGACCCACCAAGAGTTACATTACATTAACAACTTGTCAACCAGACCTTTCAAGCACTTGTCCTCGTTCCCCTACACGTTGGGGGAATTGTCCATTATCGTTACCATATCATTATCTACGTTCATTCCACCAAGTCAATGAACCAACTCACAACGATATTGAAATCAATCATTATTCACATAAATAAAGTATCTGTTGTATAACTGTGGTTGCAAAGTGGATGTAATCCATGATAAAGCAATGCCATGTGGCAGGAAAAAAAAGTTGTATTCGTTCACCAAGAAACCCTAAAAAAAAAAAAAAATTGTTATTATAAAATGGATTTATTTAACATGAAACATACTCATACATGTGCCATTTGAGAATTTTTATGGTAGTAAAATTATAAGTGGCAGAGTCAGCCACCATGAAAATCATCACTAGTGGCCTAGTGTGGTACTACAGTACACAATACAACAGCACGCAATGTAAAATTTTACTTTAAGTGCAGTGTGATTGGGAAACCTGACCCTTATTATTAATCTAAATACAGCTTGGGAACTCAACGTTGCTATTAAAATCTGTTGGACTGCTTTACTGTCAAATGTTGGTGGTTTAACTGTATATCTGTGGAGTGGCAGTGGGAGACAGGTTTTTTTTGCAGTCTTGCACTCTTCTGAATTCCTCGTTGGGTGGTGCAAACACATTCCTGACAGTCGGTTTCAAGGTCACGTCATCCTGCCCCCCCCCCGTGTTATCTCTCAAACGAACACATACTGAAGTGGAAAAACAATAGGCATGTACAGTATCTGTTATCTTAAATCTGTCATTATTATTTGATATTTTCTTTAGAATGTTTGTACATCTGTCTGTTTGAATGCATATTTTGTCGATTACTAATTGTTTTATTCTGCTGCAGTTTGGTGTGGCTAAATCACATGTATGACGACATAGAAGAAGTCCAGTATCCAGGGGTTGAAATCCACAGGAGCAATGGGCCCGGAGCGAGAGGGATAAGATTGGGCCAGCCTGTGTTGCTGGGTAGCAAAAAAAAAAAAACACTAAAAGTCTAAAAAAAGGTCAATGTGGATGTTACCACTTGTCTGATAGGGTTGCTTTGGCACAGCCATCAGTGACCAGTAAAACTAGGTGATGTGATAAAATATTCATTAACACAGAAAAGTGACTCAAGAAGTAAGAGTGGAATTAACACGGAGAGGACATCTACTAATTGACGCAAAATATATATATATATTTTTTTTTTTAAGTTACTCAAATTGCTGTTTAATGTACAAAACTACTGATTAACAGCTCTGTGGATACTCATCCAAACACACACAAACCTTTACAAGCCCCTTTTTTGACAAGCCTACTAATCTCCCCCAACACAAGAAGTGACAATAAGCAGTCACAGTGGTCTAATTAAGGGAACTTTCATTCAAATAACACACACACACACACACACTCTCTCTCTCTCCTCTCACCACACACAAAACCCATGGTGACCTATAGCCACAAAGACTGACCCCACACAAACACACACAAACACACACAAACACCTTCAGGGGGTAAAGCTGGGTTTAGATCTAGGGATGCCATAAAAGTGTGTGTTGTGTGCAAGGCGGGGACAAAGAATGCCTGTAAACGCTCTCTAGATAAGAAACAAGTTGCATATAGTGAACCTCGGGAGACTGGCACTCTCATCTTGTATATCTCCAACTGCAACCCCCACTTTAACCCCAAGGAGCTGCACATTTACAAGCAGATTGTCACTCGTCTCTTCCGTCTTATCCGCGGCTGCTGGCATCCTCTTCTCTTTATCTGCATTTGACCGGGGCTTTTTAGCGTGCCAGGGGTGTGAAAGTCGGTTTGACCTCTCTGGGTAACACAAATCACTGTGTGCTCACACAAAGCGCTGGGAGACAGAGGGCCTTGAGCAAATGAGCAACAAAAAAAAAAACAGTAACCTTTATTTCCCAACAATAAGCTGTTCTTAGGGGCTGCTCGACAGTATGCAGATCAAAGTGGTTATTTGAGTGGGAACGATATATCCTCCCTTTGAGAAATAAAGCTTAAAGCTCACCTCTCTGTGCTTTGCACAGCTTCTTTAATCGTGTACTGCAATGTTGAAAAATGTCTACGCAACATTTAATGCTTTTTAAAAGACAAAGGCCAGGCAGGGGCTTGGATTGCTTGTATTGTTGCAGGGCTTCAGGGTAATCTGGTATTGTCGGGGTGTTTTTTGAAGCCATGGGGTCATGCTCTCTGCATCTCTGAGGAGAGAGATCCTCCACATACTTGCGTGTGTGTGTGTGTGTGTGTTGTTGCCCCACACAGCCTACTCTCTTTTTTCTTTGACTCCATTGCCATATAAGGCAGCCAGCACCATGGAAACCACAGGGCTGAATAGCAGTGTCCAATCCCTGGGCACACACACACACACACACACACACACACACACACACAAGCGGCCCTCCCCCTCTGCACACACACTCCCTCCCTCCTCGCTTTGCATGATCTCTCTCTCAAACACACAATAGGTTGGATGAAAAAAGACAAGGGGAAGAGGGGCGAGGAGGGAAAAAAGAAGAAAAAAAAAAGAGCAACGCTGAGAAATCCAGCCTGTCTCCGTCTGTGGCCATTTTCTTCAATCATGATATGATTGTGGACTCTGAAGCCTGAGAGAGAAAACGAGGGGGGGGGAGCAGCACCGTCCCTTCCACCCCCACCTCCTTCGCCTGAACCATAGGAAAAGGCTTTAGACAGCACACACACACGGACGAAAAGCAGCACACAGGCTAGGCCACAAGTCATTAGTTCTTGGTGGGCAAGCACTGACAAAAGGAGGAGAGAAGACCGCATATGAGTGCCTGGAGAGCGACCACAGGAAACATGGAGGGCTGAGCACACGGACGCTCTCCTGCCTTCTTCAATTTTTTGTGTTGGTTTTGTTTTGGGAAGGAAGTGGCACGCAGGATACCGTCACAACACGAGCTCTCGTGCTCCAACAAACAGTGAAGAGCGCGAGAGAGAGAGAGGAGAGAGAGAGAGATATCACTTCCTTGTGTTGAGGCTCTATTCGTATTTGGCATTTTGGAGGTGAGCGCTGGCGGCCCGCGTACGCTCGTCTGCTGCCTCTGCAGCCGGCGGTGCCTCGAAGAAAGAAGCCCCCCCCCCCATGGCCACATAAAAGTGATGCGTTGTTGTGTGGACGTCAACTTGTTTTGGCATGTGCGGATGTTTTCATTGTGGGTCACAATGCTACAGCGCTGAGAGCATTACAGCCGAATAGGAGAGCTGTGTCTGCACTCTCAGTCTCGCTGGATGGAAGGAAGGTCTAGAGCTAGAAAAGGATTATTTTCCAGTGAGATACAGCACATTAACACCGAGGTAAGCTCGACGTCATTTCTAGAAGCATTAGAGGTATGTCTTCGGTAGACAGCTGCCTTATGAGGGAAACTAGTATCGAGCAAAGACAAATTAGCGTGAGGGGTGCTTTAAGAGGGGTGGTCACAGCCTCTCCAGGCATGTGCTAAGGCTAGCTACACACGAGGTCCTTTTCAGCCATTACTTTCTACAGAGACAGAGCTGGGGGAGTAGAGCTGTGTGCTAGCTAGCGGTTGTTGGTCCCTCATGTCATTTGCCGCTAATCTTTCTGCCATTGCTCTCTTTGGAGTGCTAATGTGCACTGTATGTTGACTCATTGACTCTTTTATCCATCTCAGGAATCGGTCCAAATAATAAAAGGACTAAAAACCCAACACAAAACACACGGGGACACAATTGGAGGAGAAGAGAAGAAAGTGGGGGGGAGGGGGGAATTGAAATCCACAGGCACGCAAAAGTAAAAGTTGCCAATTAGACTGTTCCAGGTCATAGTGGAGTGGGGAGGTGAGTTTTCTGCCAAACACCCCTCCTCCTCGACGCTTTAGCCTATTTTCTTTTCCATGACATCTGCTTGTTTAGCCTGAGGACTTTTGATTTGCTCAGTTGTGTTATATATGCCCTAAAAAAAAAATCCAAGGGTCCTATTTGACACAACGAGAGCACAGGCAAGGGAAACTACTAATTCTCTCCAGGCGAGGAGAGACAACTCTGTGGGCTTTTTATTTTTATTTACGTTACTTGACAGCAGCAACATCTCGGCTGCTCGTCCCGTTTTCTCTGCCGTGGTTCGGTAACCAAGCGAGGCCATGGTGAGTGGGGGCTGGGGAGATCCCAATGGGGGCACCAACGGCCTGGGGGACAAGAGCTACCGAGGGGGGAGGAGGAAGACGGTCTCCCAGGGGGGAGGCAGCGACATGGAGGCCGGAGACGATGACAGTGTGCGTGGTGGACTGCGTGGTGTGCGGGGACAAATCCAGCGGGAAAACAACGGCGTGTTCACGTGCGAGGGCTGCAAGAGTTCTTCAAGAGGAGCGTCAGACGCAACCTCAGCTACACTTGCAGGTGAGCGGGGGCATTGTGGGTAATATATTTTAGGTCTGAAAGTCTAAAAATCCTGCTAAAAACGGAAAATGTATAATGCTACTGCAGTTATTGCGACACGTTGTTATATATTAATATATCTATATAATATATATATATATATATGCATATTACATAATAGGTGTGTGTAATATTACAGTACAGGCCACAAGTTTGGACACACACCTCATTCGATACGTTTTAATAATACATTTTATTAACGCGCCTTTCAACACTCAAGGACGCTTTACAGAGAATAGAGACAGAACAGGGAACATAAAAGTGTAAGTAGTAATAACAAAACAAATAAAACAAAAAACAAAACAAACAAAACAAAAAACCAAAAACAGAACAAAACAGGAACAGTGTATTTACAGTAAGCGAGCTGGAACAGATGGGTTTTTAGTCTAGTTTTGAACAGAGGGAGAGAGTTGATGTGCGGAGGTCGGGTGGGGGAGTGAGTTCAGAGCTGGGGAGCAGCAGCGGCGTGAAGGCTCTGGTCCCCGGTGATGAGTAGATGGGGGACAGTGAGGTGGATAGAGGAGGAAGATCTGAGGGAGCGGGAGGGGACGGCATGTGTAGGAGTTCTGATAGATATGGAGGGGCAAGGTTATGGATGGCTTTGAAAGTATGGAGAAGGATTTTAAATGTATTCTGAATTGAACCGGGAGCCAATGGAGCTGCTGAAGAACCGGGGTTATATGATGAATGAGGGGGTTCTGGTGATGACACGAGCTGCTGGTTTGAAGAAGTTGAAGTTTATGGAGGGATTTTTGAGGAAGGAGCCAAAAGGAGAGAGTTCAGTAGTCAGGGGAGGGGACGAGGCTGTGGATAAATATGGAGGCAGTGTGAGGGGTAAGGGACGGTCGGAGGCGGTTTATGTTGCGTAGTGGAAGTATGCAGACCGGCAGATATATTTATGTGTGACTGAAAGGAGAGGAGGGAGGAATCGAGGATGACGCCCAGACTCTTGACCTGAGGGAAGGGGGAGACAAGGAGTTGTCGATTGGTAGAGAGAAACTATTGATTTTGGATAGGGGGACTTGGTGGCTACGAGGAGGAGTTCGGTTTTTACATGTTTAGTTTAAGGAGTTTGAGGTGAACCAGTTTTTATTCAAGTAAGCAGTTAGTAAGGGACAAGGGGGGGAGCGAGGAGGTGGGTTTGCTGGATAAGTAGACGGGGTGTCATCTGCGTAACAATGAAAATGAAGTGAATTGCGGAAAGTATGCCAAGGGGAAGTAGGTAGGTGATGAAAAGGAGGGGGCCAAGAACTGAACCTTGAGGGACGCCAGTAGTAACAGGGGAAGGGTGGGATGTGAAAGATTTGAGTTGATAAAACTGAGTGCGGTCGGAGAGATATGAGCGGAACCAGTCAAGAGGGGTGTGAGAGATGCCGAGGAAGAAAGTCTATTGAGGAGAATGAGGTGAGAAATGGTATCAAAGGCCGCATGAGATCGAGGAGGATGAGGATGGAGATGAGTCCGGAATCAGCAGCTGTGAGGAGTCATTGGTGATTTTATAAGGGCAGTTTGTACTTGGGAGGGGCGAAAACCAGACTGGAAAGGTTCATAAAGACAGTTAAGGGTAAGAAAAGCATGGAGTTGAACAGACACTATTTTTCAAGAATTTTAGAAATAAAGGGAGATTTGAGAGAGACAAAGATATTATAGTTGGTTGGGTCTGAGCCAGGTTTTTTCAGAATCGGTGAGACGGATACGTTTTCTTTATTTTCATGACTATTTACATTTGTAGATTATCAATGAAGGCATCAAAACTATAAATGAACACATGTGGAATTATGTACTCAACAGAGAAGTGTGAAATAACTGAAAACATGTCTTATATTCTAGTTTCTTCAAAGTAGCCACCCTTTGCTCTGATTACTGCTTTGCACACTCTTGGTATTCTCTTGATGAGCTTCAAGAGGTAGTCTCCTGAAAGGGTTTCCCAACAGTCTTGAAGGAGTTCCCAGAGATGCTCAGCACTTGTTGGCCCTTTGCCTTCACTCTGCGGTCCAGCTCCTCCAAACCATCTCGATTGGGTTCAGGTCCGGTGACTGTGGAGGCGAGCACCCATCACTCTCCTTCTGTTCAAATAGCCCTTACAAAGCCTGGAGGTGTGTTTGGGGTCATGTTGAAAAATAAATGATGGTCCAACTAAACGCAAAAAGGATGGGATGGCATGTTGGCAGGATGCTGTGGTAGCCAAGATCTCAAACTTGGACTCATCAGACCAAAGCCCAATTCTACTGGTCTAATGTCCATTCTTGTGTTTTGGCAAACAAATCTCTTCGCTGTTGCCTCTCCTTAGCAGTGGTTTCCTAGCTGCTTTTGACCATGAAGGCCTGATTCGCGCAGTCTCTCTTAACGTTGTTCTAGAGATGTGTCTGTGCTAGAACTCTGTTGGTACATTATGGTGA
>NC_045744.1:26237908-26251905 GCF_008692095.1 Etheostoma spectabile
AGAAACACAAGGAATGGACATTAGACCAGTAGAAATTTGGGCTTTGGTCTGATGAGTCCAAGTTTGAGATCTTGGCTACCACAGCATCCTGCAGCAACATGCCATCCCATCCGTTTTGCGTTTAGTTGGACCATCATTTATTTTTCAACAATGACCCCAAACACACCTCCAGGCTTTGTAAGGGCTATTTGACCAAGAAGGAGAGTGATGGAGTGCTGCGCCTCCACAGTCACCGGACCTGAACCCAATCGAGATGGTTTGGAGAGAGCTGGACCGCAGAGTGAAGGCAAAAGGGCCAACAAGTGCTGAGCATCTCTGGGAACTCCTTCAAGACTGTTGGGAAACCCTTTCAGGAGACTACCTCTTGAAGCTCATCAAGAGAATACCAAGAGTGTGCAAAGCAGTAATCAGAGCAAAGGGTGGCTACTTTGAAGAAACTAGAATATAAGACATGTTTTCAGTTATTTCACACTTCTCTGTTGAGTACATAATTCCACATGTGTTCATTTATAGTTTTGATGCCTTCATTGATAATCTACAAATGTAAATAGTCATGAAAATAAAGAAAACGTATCCGTCTCACCGATTCTGAAAAAACCTGGCTCAGACCCAACCAACTATAATAATCTATCTCATTTCATTTTTCCGTGGTGTTGTAGTTCTTTCTTTCCCTAGTCCACATACTTTGCTGTATATACGACTACAAATGAACCAACTGCAACTCATACTGCAGCCAATCATGCTTTTGTGTTATGTATAGTCTCTTTTGGATTCCACCACCAACATAAAATTTTTCATTCTATCTATGGGGAATTGCATTTTTAAGCGAAAAAACTGATTTAGGGCTAGTTACGTTGTACAAAGTTTTCTAACTTATTCATAATGGCTTAAAAAGGTCTTAAAAAGTTTCAAATTTGACTTGTTGAACCTGCCCAAAACTATGTGAAAAGTCAGCACAATTCAGTGAGAGAATTTGTATTCCTTTTCAGGTGTGGCAGACGAGTACAACCGCTCAAGACCTGAAAGGGTAAGTGGTAATTAGATCATGTGGTCTAATGGTAAATGAATAGCCTTTTGGGGAATATGCTTATTTCCCTTTCTTGCCAAGAGTTAAATGAAGTATGACCACCTCAGGTTTGTAGAGTTAATATGGACGCTACAGCCATGCGCTGTTTTAGCTTAGCATAAGGCTGAAGCATGGACACACAGCTACTCCTGACTCTGTCAAAGGTTACTTTCTTGGCCGGTGCAGTGACTCCTTTTAGTCTAGGCTGTTACCGGTGTTACCAGATGCCAAATTTAAATTAGAACGAAATGGAATCTAAGTACTAGATTAGTCTCTCTTAGCACATAAAATGGGTGGGCTAGCCATTTTCAGCCTTTATGCTAAGCTATGCTACACCATCTCCTGGCTGTGCTTCATATTTACCTAACAGATCGTCTCATCTAACTTTCTACAAACAGTGAATGGGCGAATTTTCTCAAAACGTCGAGCTATTTCTTCTAAAAGCCCCCGCTACTGCTCCTGATCGTTTGGATTGTTCACTATCCGCTCGCTTAAATTTCTCTTTCTCCTAGACGTCAGACTACCAAGCGAAGAAAGAGCAGTGCAAAGAGACTTCGGAAACTTTCCACATCAAACGTCTGGTGAAAGTCGTTGACCAAGTCTTGTTAGTAGAGTCTCACGTCTTAATAATCTGTCCACGCTGAGGAGGACACTGACAGATGTTGGGCCTGGCGAAAGAACAAGGATATATCCTCCACTTTCTCTCCAGTTTTACTGCTTTGCTTTTTGAATAATAACTTCAGCACAACGTGACCCTCATGCTGGCCTCAGTCGCTGACCCGCGAATGTTTTTGACCCCCGATGTTACAACTTGCCATTACTTTTTGCACTGTCGAGTGGATTAATTGTCGACAGGCTACTGGTAGACTCTCTCTGCTTTGCTGTACAACTTGGCACTGTTAACATTCTTTTGTTGTACCTTGTATTAGATTTTACTTTCAGTGGCAATTGAATTGATACTGCTTAATTGTTCCAGAATGTTGTAGTGTGGAATTAATGCTTTTATTCAGAAAGATATGTCATGACTGAGACTAGCAACAGAAATGGTAGGAAATAGATTTATCCAGGTTCTACTATTTTTGGTGTCTACTAGTCACGTGTTATGTGCTTTAATGTTCAAGAAACACATCTTTTTGTCATAGGTCTGTCTGTTACCTGTGTTCACCCTCTGTCTCTGTCTGAAACTCTGTTTTAGCACAGCAAAAAAAAGCCCAGTCTTCTCTAATTGGTCAGCATTTTCTTGTCTGGCTCTCCGCACCGTCATTGCAGCCGGGGAATGACTGTAATGGCCCTTTCTACCTAGATATTTTTGGGTTGGGTACCTAAACCCGGTAGCCCTTTGAGGTTTGTCTAAATGTAAAGTGCTTACAAATAAATGGATTATTATTGTTGTTATTAGTCACAGATGCCTAAACACCCGCTAGCTCTCATTTCGGTGTCACTTCTGCCTGCGCTGCCCTCTGATACTCATTAACATTAGAGACAACAGAAGCAGTCGCTGCACATGGCGGTAGTTAACAGCTTACTGTAGCACGGGTACATCCGCCGTTGACTAGCTGGGTTCAACCAGTTAAAACGTGTGTAACGGTGTCTGTGTTTCACTGTAGAGGATTCCAACAGCGGGACGTACACAGTCTGCAGCTGCCGTTGTCGGAAAAACACACGTTACGTTTACTTGAAACTGTAAGCCCTCGTGGTGCATTCAAAGTTATTGTAAAATATCCTTTTCCAATCTATGGTTGGTTTTATGGTTCAACAGAATTTACTGGTGATGCAGTTATTGTTGTACATTTTGAATAAGTCATTAAAAGCATAAACAAGCCGTTCCTTTTATGTCACAACTTTTTTGTACTCTTCCTTTTTTTTCTATTTCTAATTTTTGGTACCGCTTTAAAGTATTGTCTGAGCACTGGTATGGAAAAACCAAAAATACACAATACCACAACCCCTATACACATATATATATATATATCATATATATACTATATATATATATACATCATATATCTATACAACATATATATATATACATATATATATATATATATCCATATATATAATCATACATCATACATATATCATATATACATAAAAATAAATATATATATATCATATATATATATATACATATAGATATATATATATATAGGTAATATTCGCTATATGTTTAAAGGCACACGTTTCTGACATACGGACTGTGTGCATTGAAGCGCTTTGATGCTTTCACAGTGTTGAAATACTGTTTCATAATCAAAAAAGACATGACATGGCACTTTTTAGAATATGGGACCTTTAAATAATCAGCAGTTAAGACACCTCAGTTTTTGCATATGAATTCACTTTGTTAATCCCCTTATACATTTATGGTACATGTTGCAGTGTTTATTGGCATTCTTCAAACAGATGTAATCACAACACTTTTTCAAGTGATTGAAAACAACAACAAACATAAAAGACTATTGTCAACTTTTGATTCTTTAAATGTGGCCGTACAGGGACATTTAAAAAACCTAAACTCAGTAACACAAGAGAAGAAACTTAATACAATTTAGTTTTTTTTGAAATGTGGTCGTGTGAGCTGTTGCCTAAGAAGAATATCCAAACAACTTCCAAAAGGCCCTGCGGTAGATCAGAAGCAGTTACATCCTCTCCTTTGTGTCTAAAAACTGATTTCAGCATTAGGGTTGACCTTGTCTTTTGTTTCCGATTTAAACTCGCCCTTTTGAAATCCCGTGTGAGGTAAATCCCGGTGGACCAGCGAATCGGGGCCCGTATTCTTTTAACTTGTTACAGATAGCGAGATGTTTTGGCATTGATATCCTCCAAGTGCAGTTTTTCTTCCCCCACCAGATTTCCATCCTTTACAGTCTCGTCTCACATCATTCCAACAGTAGAGACCGACTCAGACATCTCTGTGTCCGATCAGCTGTAGGCATGAAGATAAGCTTCTGTTTTGACATCTAAACAGATGACAAGAGGTTTTTCATGTAAATACATATAGAAAAAACATCTAGGAGCTAACATGAAAGCAATACTTTAATGTTTAAATAACCTTGAATTACATAACGTAAAATAATTAAACATTCTCCACTTAGAGATCCAAAACAACGTGTGAACATGCAAAAAGACAAGTTGGCCTCAATATATATTCAATACGTAGTTTTTGAAGGGATCATTAACCCCAGAAACAGCATTGATCGACGTAACCGTATTCAATTATGTAGTGTTGGTTATCAACTCTCACCAACAATAACTAATTCTTGAATCTGTTTGGTTTCTTTTTACGAGAACCCGAGTTAATGTCAGCCTCCCATTTTCTTAATAATATAATATAAAAGCTCGACCCAAAAAAGGTTAGCTGAATTCACCTTATTCATCAGTCTCAAACTCATATCCGAAACAAGTGAAATCACTTGGGGATCCTTTTTAAAAGATCAAACCGAAAGTTTGCGATGCCCATTTCATATTTCATATGTGTCCTAATGATAATGAATACCAAGGCAGTTGTCAAAAAGAGGCGTTTTTCTGGGAACAACATTTTACAGAGGTTTGCGTTTGGAAATATCGACTGCAGCATTCTGATGTCTCGCGGTATTAGTCCACTCTCCTGTAACTGTGGCTTTTAATTTTTTTTCTTCTGTGAAAAATCTTCAACTACAGCCACAGTGTAGTGAATAAATGTAAATGCATTGTTCACTTGATAGTCAGCAGTCCCAAGAGTCCGTTCATCTCTTGGTCTCTGCTTTGGGTGCTATTTATTGTACTTAGAAACCATCTCTGAATGATCGGTTAGCCTTTGGTGATTTTCCCATTGGTTTGTTTTCTCTCTGTTCCATTTGAGCTCATTGGCTTCCTCCTCCGCATCGAGCTGAAGAGCGGTGAATTCAAAAGTTTCTCACACGAAGAAGCCTTTAGTTTCTCTACACTGATTTCACCGCTGTTCCATTCGGTCCTTTCACACATGATCCCATATTGTACTGTTATCAGTTAATTGGTGTGGATAAAAAGGTCACTGTATCACAATGGTGAGCCATGGAAATTGAGCCCATGTGGGGGAAATTGTTTCTGCCGACTTTCAGCCGTGGGACTTTTTGTCCTCGGGATGCATTTGTAGCAGGTGCTGCTGCCCTCTACATGAAACTGCAGCGTCTTAAGTCACTATGGCATGGTGGGTGGTGACATGACTGGCTGTGGGGGCCATATGGAGCCAGCACAAAAGCTGGTCAGTGGCCTGAGACCTGGCACCAGAACACTGGGTTGGCAACAAGACAGATCCAGCCCGGAGCTGGCTCGTCTCTCCACTGGAGCCCCGTGTGAGGACGAGAGCTCGTTTCATGAGGGGAAATAGAGCGCTTACAGTACAGTACTATGACGGCCAGCTGGCACGGCAGTTTGACAACCACACAGATGGATAGTGTGTTCAGGAGGTTTCCTGTGGGTCCTTGTCGTCACAAATCCCAGACGGAACCTCGTCCCTAAAGGGCTACTTCCCGGGACATACGCCAGCGATGGAGCTTCCGGAGAGCTGCATGTCACGGATCAGCGTCTCGATGGGTGTCTTTCCTACCAGGCGCATAAAAAGAGCTGCGAGATGAGCCTGGGCGGAACGCGCGCAGGGCGGGGAGGCGCAGGAGCAGGCGCCCGACGTTGGGCTGACTCGGGTACTGCATCCTCTCGTACTCTGTCAGAGCCACCTAGCCTTCTCCTGCAGAGACTCCACGTGGACTGGGTCTGTTAGACCACAGGCATCTGAGAGGGAGGGAGGGAGGAGAGGTAGTTTTTAATAGTGTGGGCTGGTTACATAAAGAGTCGTGATGACCCGAGAGGAAGGTGGAAATCCACACATAATGTAATAAAATGCCCTTAAGGAAACGCAAATACATTGCCTCAGCATGTCTCCATATAAAAGAACACATTTAAACCTATAAACGCTGCATAGCTTTAAAGAAACAGCAGGATGGGGGCATTTAGTTTAAAAAAAAAATGCTTTTGATATGGCATACCAAAGCAATTTGTTTAAGGAAGGCACTTTAAAAATGATCAGTACAGGACTGAATTACAGCACATAATGCATCATTGCATTTTCATGAATAAGCCAGGAGATGGTGCCATAGTCGGTGAATTCCCAGATTAGAGTTGCAAGTGTACCTGCAGTTTCAATTTTTAAGATCTACAATTTTACGTGATGTGCTTCCAGACTCTTATTTTTTTGTGTTCAATTCTGACTCATGGTTATCAGTTAGAGGGCACTGAATCTCTTTCCTAGTCTGCTAGTTCTCCTCAGCAAGTGGAACAGTTTGTGTGTCTTCCGTGGCTCTGCGGAGCTTTGTGAAGTCTGTAAAGTACCCTGATGTCATTATCTCAGTTTAGGCTTGGAGACTACATATTTCTAACCGAAGCTTGTGTTTACCAGGCAGGGAGGGTCTGACGACGAAAGACCGTTATTAGTTGCATTATGGGAAATGCAGGATCCAGTGTTTTGGGAGATGCTAGAGAACAAAAAGTCGGAACCTGAGCCACTGCAGCACTCTTTTGCACCAGTCTCTTTAATCTGTCTCTCTCAAGTCCAACACTTTACAGGCTGGAGTGACAGAAGAGCACTCACCTGGTGAGAACGCGCGATGGCCTTGAGACAGCTGTACTCAGCCGAGTCCACCTGCAGCCGGTCAGCTTGTCCACCTGTCCTGAAACACCCTCACCTGGTCCATGAAGGACACCACGCGCTCCCACATGGGCGAGGAGTGGAACCGGCCGCGCCAACTTGGAGCCATGGTGAGCGGCAGGCCGACTGCGCCGCATTGAGGATGAAACAACTCGCTCCGCCAACCTCAGCAGGGCCACCTGTGGGTTTTGTTAGTGTGTTAATCAGATTGACCTACACTGTCAACATCCATTTTTAATGTTCGCTGTGTTCATTTAATATTTTGTTTTTTGATGTAGGCAACCTATTCTGTTTCCAGTGGTAGAAGGAAGAAGTATTCATCCTTTATGTAAGTAAAGTACTGATCCCACACGGTAAAACACACTGTGTTGTGTTACAGGTAAAAAGTTCCTGTGTTGAAAATGTTTCTTAAGAAAGTATATAATTATCATCGAAAATATTCTCAAAGCATAAAAGTAAAAGTACTTAATGCAGAAACCGATCCAAACAGGTGTGCGTTTAAGGTGCTAATCATTTTAGCACGACTTATAGGCCTTAATTTGTTGGGTAGTTTATTATAACAACATTGTATTTTATAAACCACATGTGTGTTTTCTTCTCAACTTCTCAATTTGTCAAGTAACTAGTAACTAAAGCTATTTGTGAGTGAGTAAAAAGTACAATATTTCTCTCTGATATGTAGCAGAGTAGAAGTAGAAAGTGGCATGAAAAGATATAGACTCAAGTAAAGAACAAGTAACTGGAATTTGTACTTAGGTACAGTACTTGAGTGAATGTACTTAGTTACATTCCATCACTGCCGGTATCTTAACACGGATAACTGCAATTATGCATCCAAACCATTAAATCAACCTGCTAACCTGGTCTGACACAGGCAGCTCGGGAAATAGGGATGCTTCTGGCCCCCTCCACGGTGCTGAAGAGTAGCCTGGCAGCCATTCACAGATGTTATCGATCCCCATGGCGTTATCGGGACCCGCCTGTTGGTTGTACTGGTGTCCAAACCGACTGCTGGGGTACGGTTCGGCTCGCAGCAGCTGGGAAATCAGCTCGGACACCGGCTGACCTCCGCCGCTTCCCCCGTTGTTGTTGTTGTTTATAGAAGTCCCGCCCTCCGAGGCCGCTCGCGCACCTTGCGTTTGAGAGGCTGAGGCTCGGCTGAGGGGGGTACGACCGCGTTGAACTGCTGTGTTTGGTTGGGGTACAAGGGGAAGGAGAGAGGCGAGGGTTAGAGAGACGAGAAGCAGTTAAGGACAGGGGAGGTTTAGGAAGATTTGTGAAGAAAAGAGGGGAAAAAAAAACAACAACTTAAAACTGGTACAGCCAGCGTTGTATGTCAGATATGAACAGACAGACTAGGATTAGGAAACATCCCCCCCAGATAAAGGAGGCACATCAAGCCCGACTGATTCCTCAAGACAGCATGTAAGTGAGGAGAAAATATTCAGTCAGACTAGATGAAGGTTATCTATGAATTCAAACAAAGACTCTGAGAAAAGAGTTACTCCTATTCAAATTTTAAGTATTCATTCTGGAAGGGAATTGCAATTCTGTTGCCGTGACCTTACTGTACCCCAATCTTCATACACACAGATTTATTCTACACTCCAAATCACCCTTTTAGAAAAGAACATCACTTGGTGTAGAGAAAGCGATCGTAGCCGTGACAGAGAGTATTACTGCCAAACCGAGACAGCAGGGCAGCTACTGAACGAGATATGCGTTCATTTGGGGATATGAATTCATGTGGTTAGCATCTGCTCTAAAGACGTTTCCTTGAGCAGACACTGAGTCCACTGCCGACTCTGACCTTTGACCTTTCTGCGGAGGTGTCAGCAGAGGCCGTGTCCCTCAGGGACCCATAATGTGTCTCATTGCATGTTTTACCATCTGTGATTACGAGGGGAACAACAACTCAGAGTAGGGCTGCCAATATGAGAAACAGTGCAACAACGTTACCGGATAATAAAAAAAAAGATATTAAAGTGTACTCAGTTCTGCTGCTCTCAGTATTCTGTTTAAATACAACAATGCTTGTTGAATTTAAACAATGAAGTAAATCATTCCCAACATGCTTTTATTGAACAAATTGAACACTGAGGTGAATTAAAGGGACCATAATAACACAAAGGGACAGTTACATTTTAAAGTGCAGTTTTTCTACTGATAATTTCTTTCAACTAACACATAGAATCTCGAGTGTCTTTTGCATACTATCCCCGACACTTAGGTGAAATCCCCATATTGGTTTCTGCCAGATCGAGCCACCATGCCGAGGGTTTCTGCGGGACGCGGGTGTCTTAGCAGTGTATCCTCTCCAGTCACTCTTACACAAGCACTAGATTAAGCCACTTAATACAGGTGTATGTGAGCTGACACGCATCTTGCCTAGCCAAGATAGCGCCGAGACAGCCATGTTGGCATTTTCTCTGCACTATACAGAAGAGGCGAGATAATGACAAACTAATTTAACTAGGATTGATTTTGTGATTTTATGAGACAGCTGATTTAAGTAATGGGACAACTCTCTGAGGCTCTTCACCAAAGGAAATTCAATTATTTTCTATTATATACCAATCCAGTTGCAGTATTTGCAATATTGCACATGTAACATGACAGTGTGTACCACAGTGTCTCCAAACCTTTCCAAGGGATCAAAACGGATAACACATTTCTGGATCGGGGGGGAACGAGACCTTCTTTGCGCATGCCAACACGGAAACACTTCTTCGTCGACAGTACTGGCACTGTTCCTGTGGTGCTGGTCAATCTGGCACTCTCTGTTTGACCTGAGAACATAAACACTGATGAGGGATTATAGGTGATTGATTATTACCACCTTCTTTGTGAGGAATCATTTTGCACCAATGCAGTAGCTGAGTCTGATTTGGTGCAGGCGGCGGACTGTGTGATGTGCTTTCACCTCACAAGTGGGTTTCTGATTTTACTTTGGCTTTCACTAGGGCTGCACAATATGTGCAATTATGCGATAACGTTGTGAATATCCCATATATTACTTGCGATAAATAAATTGAGATTGAAGTGTACTTAGCTCTGCATTTCTGCTGATTTCGGTATTCTGCACAAATTGAATATAAAAGGGAAAACTAAAAAAGATGACAGTTACATTTTAAAGTCCAGTTTTCTACTGATAAAAAAAAATTGAGTGTCTTTTGCAATGTGTATTGCTCCAGTTAATATTGAAACACAATATAAAAAAAAAACAAATGTCCAGCCCTAGTTTCACGCAAAAAATCTAAACCAATGACAATGTGTAGCCAGTTCTACTTTAGTGCTCAGTGTGCAAAGTCTATGCAAACCATTTGAAAGTATGTAAAAAGCTGTTTTTGTTATAAGTATCTACGGCATGATTTAAAGTGCTCTGAACATTAATATTGCATCAGATTTACCATAAGGCTACAGGCAACGTTTGCATGCTTGGGAAGCAGATGACTGCATCATTCATTGTTACTTCATCACATCTCTCCACTGTTCCACTGTACTGTACAACATACTCTCACAGAACTGAAACATTTAGTCTTTCCTAACATTCTCTGCTTTGCATTGTCCCAAATGTGATGCCTTGCTGCTTTTCTTTTAATTTATTTTTAAATTGAACATGATTCATTTTGGACTTTGGTCAGACCCAACAAGCCTGCGAACATCACCTTGGGCTCTGAGAATTGGGAAGCTTAAAAAATGAATCCATTCACTGTGGAAATATAAGAAAATGAATAATGAAAACCGTTGTTAGCTGCCGTTCTAAACTCAACATCATAGTTACGGACTTCACCTGCATGTGGTGAATCATTAACAGTAAAAGCCCACAGTCTACAACAGTCGTTTACCTTTTTGGATGTGGATATAGCCTATTATACACCTTTATGCATACTTCATTTCACCTGAAAGAAATACTCAAAATCAAAATATTTGCCTAAATTGTTTTTTTTAAACACTAATCAGTTCGTTTTTTCAGCACTATAATTGGGGTGCCTCTATGGTAGGCTAAATGTATCTGTGTGGTTCCCCCACACAAGACACGTACTGTGAAACAGTAGAAAATTTAAAGTCAAGAATATTTGTTGAATTGAAAACAAGTGAAAAAATGGCAAAATACATATTGTAGAAAGAGTGCATTACACTGACACACAACTACATTAAAAATACAGCAGCCATTTGTCTTATGGAAACACAGCAATGCTTTTACGCATAAACATCATACACACGTTTACATATTTTGGTTTTATTTATTTATATATAATATATATATATATATATATATATAAAGAGAGAGAGAATACAGGCCAAAAGTTTTGACACACCTATTCAATGCGTTTCCTTTATTTTCATGACTATATACATTGAAGCATCAAAACTATAAATGGACACATGTGGAATTATGTACTTAACAAAAAGTGTGAAATAACTGAAAACATGTCTTATATTCTAGTTTCTTCAAAGTAGCCACCCTTTGCTTTTTTGATAGAGCTGCAAACCTTGGTGTTCTCTCAATGAGCTTCATGATGTAATCACCTGACATGGTTTTCACTTCACAGGTGGGCCTTGTCAGGGTTAATTGGTGGAATTTCTTGCCTTATTAATGGGGTTGGGACCATCAGTTTTGTTGTGCAGAAGTCAGGTTGATGCACAGCCGACAGCCCTATTGGACAACTGTTAATTCTTATTATGCAGAACCAATCAGCTAAGTAAAGAGAAAGAGTGGCCATCATTACTTTAAGAAATCAGTCAGTCAGGAAAATTGCGAAAACTTTGAATGTGTCGCAAAAACCATCAAACGCTACAACGAAACTGGCTCACATGAGGACCCCCCAGGAAGGAAGACCCAGAGTCACCTCTGTTGAGGATAAGTTCATCCGATTCACCACCTCAAAATTGCAAGTTAACAGCAGCTCAGATTAGAACCATAATTACCACACAGAGTTCTAGCACAACACATCTCTAGAACAACTGTTAAGAGGAGACTGCGCAATCAGGCCTTCATGGTCAAAAGCAGCTAGGAAACCACTGCTAAGGAGAGGCAACAGCGAAGAGATTTGTTTGCCAAAACACAAGAATGGACATTAGACCAGTAGAATTGGGCTTTGGTCTGATGAGTCCAAGTTTGAGATCTTGGCTACCACAGCATCCTGCACAACATGCCATCCATCCGTTTTTGCGTTTAGTTGGACCATCATTTATTTTTCAACATGACCCCAAACACACCTCCAGGCTTTGTAAGGGCTATTTGAACAGAAGGAGAGTGATGGGTGCTCGCCTCCACAGTCACCGGACCTGAACCCAATCGAGATGGTTTGGAGGAGCTGGACCGCAGAGTGAAGGCAAAGGGCCAACAAGTGCTGAGCATCTCTGGGAACTCCTTCAAGACTGTTGGGAAACCCTTTCAGGAGACTACCTCTTGAAGCTCTCATCAAGAGAATACCAAGAGTGTGCAAAGCAGTAATCAGAGACAAGGGTGGCTACTTTGAAGAACTAGATATAAGACATGTTTTCAGTTATTTCACACTTCTCTGTTGAGTACATAATTCCACATGTGTTCATTTATAGTTTTGATGCCTTCATTGATAATCTACAAATGTAAATATGTCATGAAATAAAGAAAACGTATCCGTCTCACCGATTCTGAAAAAACCTGGCTCAGACCCAACCAACTATAATATCTTTGTCTCTCTCAAATCTTCCCTTTATTTCTAAAATTCTTGAAAAATAGTGTCTGTTCAACTCCATGCTTTTCTTACCCTTAACTGTCTTATGAACCTTTCCAGTCTGGTTTTCGCCCCTCCCAAGTACAAACTGCCCTTATAAAAATCACCAATGACTCCTCACAGCTGCTGATTCCGGACTCATCTCCATCCTCATCCTCCTCGATCTCAGTGCGGCCTTTGATACCATTTCTCACCTCATTCTCCTCAATAGACTTTCTTCCCTCGGCATCTCTCACACCCCTCTTGACTGGTTCCGCTCATATCTCTCCGACCGCACTCAGTTTTATCAACTCAAATCTTTCACATCCCACCCTTCCCCTTTTACTACTGGCGTCCCTCAAGGTTCAGTTCTTGGCCCCCTCCTTTTCATCACCTACCTACTTCCCCTTGGCATACTTCCGCAAATTCATTCATTTTCATTGTTACGCAGATGACACCCCGTCTACTTATCCAGCAAACCCACCTCCTCGCTCCCCCCCTTGTCCCTTACTAACTGCTTACTTGAATAAAAGACTGGTTCACCTCAAACTCCTTAAACTAAACATGTAAAAAAACCGAACTCCTCCTCGTAGCCACCAAGTCCCCCTATCCAAAATCAATAGTTTCTCTCTACCAATCGACAACTCCTTGGTCTCCCCTTCCCTCAGTCAAGAGTCTGGGCGTCATCCTCGATTCCTCCCTCCTCTCCTTTCAGTCACACATAAATATATCTGCCGGTCTGCATACTTCCACTACGCAACATAAACCGCCTCCGACCGTCCCTTACCCCTCACACTGCCTCCATATTTATCCACAGCCTCGTCACCCTCCCCTGACTACTGAACTCTCTCCTTTTGGCCTTCCTCAAAAATCCCTCCATAAACTTCAACTTCTTCAGAACCAGCAGCTCGTGTCATCACCAGAACCCCCTCATTCATCATATAACCCCGTTCTTCAGCAGCTCCATTGGCTCCCGGTTCAATTCAGAATACATTTAAAATCCTTCTCCATACTTTCAAAGCCTCCATAACCTTGCCCCTCCATATCTATCAGAACTCCTACACATGCCGTCCCCTCCCGCTCCCTCAGATCTTCCTCCTCTATCCACCTCACTGTCCCCCACTCTACTCATCACCTGGGGACCAGAGCCTTCACCCGCTGCCTCCCCAGCTCTGAACTCACTCCCCCCCCGACCTCCGCAACATCAACTCTCTCCCTCTGTTCAAAACTAGACTAAAAACCCATCTGTTCCAGCTCGCTTACTGTAAATACACTGTTCCTGTTTTGTTCTGTTTTTGTTTGTTTGTTTTGTTTGTTTTGTTTTTTGTTTTATTTGTTTTGTTATTACTACTTACACTTTTATGTTCCCTGTTCTGTCTCTATTCTCTGTAAAGCGTCCTTGAGTGTTGAAAGGCGCGTTAATAAAATGTATTATTAAAACGTATCGAATGAGGTGTGTGTCCAAACTTGTGGCCTGTACTGTATATATTACACACACCTATTTATGTAATATCATATATATTATATATATATTATATAGATATATAATATATAAAGCAACGTGTGC
>NC_045744.1:26251930-26264170 GCF_008692095.1 Etheostoma spectabile
TGTTCCATCTCAAATCTCTTCCCTTTATTTCTAAAATTCTTGAAAAAATAGTGTCTGTTCAACTCCATGCTTTTCTACCCTTAACTGTCTTTATGAACCTTTCCAGTCTGGTTTTCGCCCCTCCAAGTACTGAAACTGCCCTTAAAAAATCACCAATGATCTCCTCACAGCTGCTGATTCCGACTCATCTCCATCCTCATCCTCCTCGATCTCAGTCGGCCTTTGATACCATTTCTCACTCCATTCTCCTCAATAGACTTTCTTCCCCGGCATCTCTCACACCCCTCTTGACGGGTTCCGCTCATATCTCTCCGACCGCACTCAGTTTATTCAACTCAAATCTTTCACATCCCACCCTTCCCTGTTACTACTGGCGTCCCTCAGGTTCAGTTCTTGGCCCCCTCCTTTTTCATCACCTACCTACTCCCCTTGCAAATCTCCGCAATTCAACATTCATTTTCATTGTTACGCAGATGACACCCAGCTCTACTTATCCAGCAAACCCACCTCCTCCGTCCCCCCCTTGTCCCTTACTAACTGCTTACTTGAAATAAAAGCTGGTTCACCTCAAACTTCCTTAAACTAAACAGTGATAAACCGAACTCCTCCTCGTAGCCACCAAGTCCACCTATCCAAATCAATAGTTTCTCTCTACCAATCGACAACTCCTTGGTCTCCCCTTCCCCTCAGGTCAAGAGTCTGGCGTCATCCTCGATTCCTCCCTCTCCTTTCAGTCCCACTAAATAATATCTGCCGGTCTGCATACTTCCACCATACCAACATAAACCGCCTCCGACCGTCCCTTACCCCCACACTGCCTCCATATTTTCCACAGCCTCGTCACCTCCCGCCTGACTACTGTACTCTCTCCTTTTTGCCTTCCTCAAAAATCCCTCCATAAACTTCAACTTCTTCCTACAGCAGCTCGTGTCATCACCAGAACCCCCTCATCATCATATACCCCGGTTCTTCAGCAGCTCCATTGGCTCCCGGTTCATTCAGAATACAATTTAATCCTTCTCCTACTTTCAAAGCCATCCATAACCTTGCCCCTCCTATCTATCAGAACTCCTACACATGCCGTCCCCTCCCGTCCCTCAGTCTCCTCCTCTATCCACCTCACTGTCCCCCATGCTCGACTCATCACCGTGGGGACCAGAGCCTTCAGCCGCTCTGCTCCCCAGCTCTGGAACTCACTCCCACCCGACCTCCGCACATCAACTCTCTCCCTCTGTTCAAAACTAGACTAAAAACCCATCTGTTCCAGCTCGCTTATCTGTAAATACACTGTTCCTGTTTGCTGTTTTGTTGTGTTGTGTTGTTGTTGGTTTTGTTTGTTGTTGTTTTGTTTGTTGTGTTTGTGGTGGTGGTGTTTATTACTACTGTATATATATATATATATATAACAACGTGTCGCAATAACTGCAGTAGCATTATACATTTTCCGTTTTTAGCAGGATTTTTAGACTTTCAGACCTAAAATATATTACCCACAATGCCCCGCTCACCTGCAAGTGTAGCTGAGGTTGCGTCTGACGCTCCTCTTGAAGAAGCTCTTGCAGCCCTCGCACGTGAACACGCCGTAATGTTTCCCGCTGGATTTGTCCCCGCACACCACGCAGTCCACCACGCACGACTTGTCATCGTCTCCGGCCTCCATGTCGCTGCCTCCCCCCTGGGGAGAGCCGTCTTCCTCCTCCCCCCTCAGGTAGCTCTTGTCCCCCAGGCCGTTGGTGCCCCCATTGGGATCTCCCCAGCCCCCACTCACCATGGCCATCGCTTGGTTACCGAACCACGGCAGAAGAAAACGGGACAGGCAGCCGAGATGTCTGGCTGCTGTCAAGGTAACGTAAATAAAAAATAAAAAGCCCACAGAGTGTCTCTCCCTCGCCTGGAGAGAATTAGTAGTTTCCGCTTGCCTGTGCTCTCGTGTGTCAAATAGGACCCTTGGATTTTTTTTTAGAGCATATAATAACACAACTGAGCAAATCAAAAGTCCTCAGGCTAAACAAGCAGATGTCATGGAGAAAGAAAATAGGCTAAAGCGTCGAGGAGGAGGGTGTTTGGCAGAAAACTCTCCTCCCACTCCACTATGACCTGGAAACAGTCTAAGTGGCAACTTTTAGTTTTGCGTGCCTGTGGATTTCAATTCCCCCCATCCCACCCACTTTCTTCTCTTCTCCTCCAACTTGTAGTCCCCGTGTGTTTTGTGTTGGGTTTTTAGTCCTTTTATTATTTGGACCGATTCCTGAGATGGATAAAAGGGAGTCAATGAGTCAAACATACAGTGCACATTAGCACTCCTAAAAGAGAGCAATGGCAGAAAAGATTAGCAGGCAAATGACATGAGGTGACCAACAACCGCTAGCTAGCACACAGCTCTACTCCCCCAGCTCTGTCTCTGTAGCAATAGTAATGGCTGAAAAAGGACCTCGGTGTAGCTAGCCTTAGCACATGCCTGGAGAGGCTGTGACCACCCCTCTTAAAGCACCCCTCACGCTTAATTTGTCTTTGCTCGATACTAGTTATCCCTCATAAGGCAGCTGTCTACCGAAAGACATACCTCTAAATGCTTCTAGAAATGACGTCGAGCTTACCTCGGTGTTAATGTGCTGTATCTCACTGGAAAATAAATCCTTTTCTAGCTCTAGACCTTCCTTCCATCCAGCGAGACTGAGAGTGCAGACACAGCTCTCCTATTCGGCTGTAATGCTCTCAGCGGCTGTAGCATTGTGACCCACAATGAAGACATCCCGCATCATGCCAAAACAAGTTGACGTCCACACAACAACAGCATCACTTTTATGTGGCCGTGGGGGGGGGGGGCTTCTTTCTTCGAGGCACCGCCGGGCTGCAGAGGCAGCAGACGAGGCGACGCGGGCCGCCTGCGCTCACCTCCAAAATGCACAAATACGAATAGAGCCTCAACACAAGGAAGTGATATCTCTCTCTCTCTCTCTCTCTCTCTCGCGCTCTTCACTGTTTGTTGGAGCACGAGAGCTCGGTTGTGACGGTATCCTGCGTGCCACTTCCTTCCCAAAACAAAACAACAACACAAAAAATTGAAGAAGGCAGGAGAGCGTCCGTGTGCTCAGCCCTCCATGGTTCCTGTGGTCGCTCTCCAGGCACTCATGCGGTCTTCTCTCCTCCGGCCTTTTGTCAGTGCTTGCCCACCAAGAACTAATGACTTGTGGCCTAGCCCTGTGTGCTGCTTTTCGTCCGTGTGTGTGGCTGTCTAAAGCCTTTTCCTATGGTTCAGGCGAACAGGAGGTGGGGGTGGAAGGGACGGTGCTGCTCCCCCCCCCTCGTTTTCTCTCTCAGGCTTCAGAGTCCACAAATCATATCATGATTGAAGAAAATGGCCACAGACGGAGACAGGCTGGATTTCTCAGCGTTGGCTCTTTTTTTTTTCTTCTTTTTTCCCTCCTCGCCCCTCTTTCCCCTTGTCTGTTTTCATCCAACCTATTTGTGTGTTTGAGAGAGAGATCATGCAAAGCGAGGGAGGGAGGGAGTGTGTGTGCAGAGGGGGAGGGGGCCGCTTGTGTGTGTGTGTGTGTGTGTGTGTGTGTGTTCCCAGGGATTTGACACTGCTATTCAAGCCCTGTGGTTTCCATGGTGCTGGCTGCCTTATATGGCCAATGGAGTCAAAGAAAAAAGAGAGTAGGCTGTGTGGGGCAACAAACACACACACACACACACACAGGAAGTATGTGGAGGATCTCTCTCCTCAGAGATGCAGAGAGCATGACCCCATGGCTTCAAAAAACACCCCGACAATACCAGATTACCCTGAAGCCCTGCAACAAATACAAGCAATCCAAGCCCCTGCCTGGCCTTTGTCTTTTAAAAAGCAATTAAATGTTGCGTAGACAGTTTCAACATTGCAGTACACGATTAAAGAAGCTGTGCAAAGCAGCAGAGAGGTGAGCTTTAAGCTTTATTTCTCAAAGGGAGGATATATCGTTCCCACTCAAATAACACACTTTGATCTTGCATACGTGCGAGCAGCCCTCTTAAGAACAGCTTATTGTGCTGGAAATAAAGGTTACTGTTTTTTTTTTTGTTGCTCATTTGCTCAAGGCCCTCTGTCTCTCAGCGCTTTGTGGAGCACACAGTGATTTGTGTTACCCAGAGAGGTCAAACCGACTTTCACACCCCTGGCACGCTAAAAAGCCCCGGGTCAAATGCAGATAAAGAGAAGAGGATGCACAGCAGCCGCGGATAAGAGCTGAAAGAGACGAGTGACGAATCTGCTTGTAAATGTGCAGCTCCTTGGGGTTAAAGTGGGGGTTGCAGTTGGAGATATGACAAGATGAGAGTGCCAGTCTCCCGAGGGATTCACTATATGCAACTTGTTGTCTTATCTAGAGAGCGTTTACAGGCATTCTTTGTCCCCGCCTTGCACCACAACACACACTTTTATGGCATTCCTAGATCTAAACCCAGCTTTACCCCCTGAAGGTGTTTGTGTGTGTTTGTGTGTGTTTGTGTGGGTGTCAGTCATTGTGTGGCTAATAGGTCACCAGAGGGTTTTGTGTGTGTGAGAGAGAGAGAGAGAGAGTGTGTGTGTGTGTGTGTGTTAATTTGAATGAAAGTTCCCTTAATTAGACCACTGTGACTGCTTATTGTCACTTCTTGTGTTGGGGGAGATTAGTAGGCTTGTCAAATAAAGGGGGCTTGTAAAGGTTTGTGTGTGTTTGGATGAGATATCCACAGAGCTGTTAATCAGTAGTTTTGTACATTAAAACAGGCAATTTGAGTAACTTAAAAAAAAAAAATATATATATATATATTTTGCGTCAATTAGTAGATGTCCTCTCCGTGTTAATTCCACTCTTACTTCTTGAGTCACTTTTCTGTGTTAATGAATATGTTATCACATCACCTAGTTTTACTGGTCACTGATGGCTGTGCCAAAAGCAACCCTATCAGACAAGTGGTAACATCCACATTGACCTTTATTTTAGACTTTTAGTGTTTTTTTTTTGCTACCCAGCAACAACAGGCTGGCCCAATCTTATCCCTCTCGGGCCCAGTGCTCCTGTGGATTTCAACCCCTGGATACTGGACTTCTTCTATGTCGTCATACATGTCGATTTAGCCACACCAAACTGCAGCAGAATATAAACAATTAGTAATCGACATAAAATATGCATTCAAACAGACAGATGTACAAACATTCTAAAGAAAATATCAAATAATAAATGACAGATTTAAAGATAACAGATACTGTACATGCCTATTGTTTCCACTTCAGTATGTGTTCGTTTGAGAGATAACACGGGGGGGGGGCAGGAGTGACGTGACCTTTGAACCGACTGTCAGGAATGTGTTTGCACCACCCAACGAGGAATTCAGAAGAAGTGCAAGACTGCAAAAAAAACCTGTCTCCCACTGCCACTCCACAGATATACAGTATTACAAACACACAAACATTTGACAGTAAAGCAGTCCAACAGATTTTAATAGCAACGTTGAGTTCCCAAGCTGTATTTAGATTAATAATAAAGGGTCAGGTTTCCCAAATCACACTAGCACTTAAAGTAAAATTTTACATTGCGTGCTGTTGTATTGTGTACTGTAGTACCACACTAGGCCACTAGTGATGATTTTCATGGTGGCTGACTCTGCCACTTATAATTTTACTACCATAAAATTCTCAAATGGCACATGTATGAGTATGTTCATGTTAAATAAATAACATTTTATAATAACAATTTTTTTTTTTTTTAGGGTTCTTGGTGAACGTAATACAACTTTTTTTCCTGCCACATGGCATTGCTTTATCATTGATTACATTCCACTTTGCAACACAGTTATACAACAGATACTTTATTTATGGATAATGATTGATTTCAATATCGTTGGTAGTATGGTTCATTGACTTGGTGGAATGAGACATAAGAATAATGATATGGTTGACAAGTTGTTAATGTTAATGTAACTCTTGGTGGGTCACATAAGATTATGACACTGCTTAACACGCTCCTTTATTTTTAGTATGATTATTTTGACCACAGTTAACCACTCTGGGCTAACCCGCGAATTCATCGGTAACTTTAACTGTACAGATAGACAACTAATTTAATGGTAATTTAGCTAGCTAGCATACACCTGTCTTCTGCCTCAGTCTCCCGGTGCTGCAAGGCTTCAGTCGGGATGAGAACTGACAACAGCCCCGAGGACACATCCACAGTCAGCCCCCAGCCAGCTAGCAACCATCCACTATCATTACAGCCCCGACCCGGGGACACATCTACAGTCACCCCCCAAGCCAGCTAGCAAACACCCACTATCATTACAGCCCCGACCCGGGACACCATCACATTCACCCCCAGCCATCTAGCAACCACCCCACCATTACAGCCCCACCCGGGACACATCCACAGTCAGCCCCCAGCCAGCTAAACCATCCCTATCATTACAGCCCCGACCCGGGGACACATCCACAGTCCACCCCCAGCCCTAGAAACATCCACTATCATTACAGACCGGGACACATCACAGTAACCCCCAGCCAGCTACAACCATCCACTATCTTACACGCCGCAACCCGGGGACACATCCACAGTCAGCCCCCGCCAGCTAGAAACCATCCACTATCATTACAACTCCGGCCGGACACATTCACACTCAGCCCCCAGCCAGCTAGAAACCATCCACTATCATTACAACTCCGGCCGGGACACATCCACGTCAGCCCCCGCCAGCTACAACCATCCACTCTATACAGCCCAAACCCGGGACACATCACAGTCACCCCCAGCCAGCTAGAAACCATCCACTATCATTACAGCCAGGAACACATCCACGTCAGCCCCCACCAGCTACAACCATCCACTATCATTACAGCCCTGACCCGGGACACATTCACAGTCAGCCCCCGCCAGCTAGAAACCACCACTATCATTACAACTCCGGCGGGGACACATCCACGTCAGCCCCAACCAGCTAGCAACCATCCACTATCATTACACTCCGGCCGGGGACACATCCACAGTCAGCCCCCAGCCAGCTAGCACCATCCACTTCTTACAGCCCGACCCGGGGACACATCCACAGTCAGCCCCCAGCCAGCTAGACCTCCACTATCATTACAACTCCGCCGGGGACACATTCACAGTCAGCCCCCACCACTAGACACCATCCACTATCATTACAGACACTCCGCCGGGGACACATCCACAGTCAGCCCCCAGCCAGCTAGCAACCATCCACTATAATTACAGCCCAAACCCGGGGACACATCCACAGTCAGCCCCCAGCCAGCTAAAACCATCCACTATCATTACAACCAGGGACACATCCACAGTCAGCCCCCAGCCAGCTAGCAACATCCATATCATTACAGCCCGACCCGGGGCACCATACAGTCAGCCCCCAGCCAGCTAGAAACCATCCACTATCATTACAAACCCGCCGGGACACTCCACACGCAGCCCCCACCAGCTAGCACATCCACTATCATTACAACCCGGCCGGGGACACATCCACAGTCAGCCCCCAGCCAGCTAGCAACCACATCCACTATCATTACAGCCCAAACCGGGGACACATCTACAGTCAGACCCCCAGCCGCTAGCAGTCATCCACTATCATTACAGCCCCAACCCGGGGACACATCACAGTCACACCCCAGCCAGCTAGCAACTACCCACTATCATTACAGCCCCGACCCGGGGACACATCCACAGTAAGCCCCCAGCCAGCTAGCAACCATCCACTATCATTACAGCCCCGACCCGGGGACACATCCACAGTCAGCCCCCAGCCAGCTAGAAACCATCCACTATCATTACAACTCCGGCCGGGGGAAACAGCCACACTCAGCCCCCAACCAGCTAGCAACCATCCACTATCATTCCAGCCCCGACCCGAGGACACATCTACACTAATACTAATAGTAATTTAAAGATGTGGTAGCATTGGTTCTGGATTTAAAGGATAACCCTGGGAGCTGGATGGGGTGTGTCGCGATTTTGGTTTTATTTTCCATATGTTACAGCTCTAGTCTTTATTAAAACAAACCATGACGACCAAACCATGATGACCCCTCTCTCCATATATCTTTGAATCAGTCTGTTACTGTTGTTGAAAACAAGTGAAGGAACTTTCTCAGAGATAATTTTGTAAATATATCCTAGGCTTGTTTCAGATAATTTTCATGTAAACATCTATTGCAGCTATATATTTTCAATCTGGGGAGGAAACCCCGTTTTTGCATTTTAATTTTAATCCCAATCTGTTTTGATAAAATAGATTTTGAAAAGTGGCTTTGACATCAAGCCCACTTTGTAATAAATATATAGGTACATTATATATCGTGTGTCGCCATTCAGCCGAAAAATACAGAAAACTAGTAGAAGATCTCTAGCACAGTAAAATGTATTTTGGTTAAAATCAACAAATAATTGTGATAATTAATCGTGATCTCAATATTGGTCAGAATAATTGTGATTATCCTTCATCATAATCGTGCAGCCTTACCCCACCCCCACCACGTGTTTCAAGTGTCTAAAGTTAGGCCCTGCCTTTCCCTGAGGCATCCCCAGCAACCACTGTAATTCAATCTCAGGGTGTTAGTGTGATCCCTCAACTGCATCAGCATATGGAAAGTAGGTCTTTACTTAAGTAATCATGAGGCAGCCTTCTCGCGTGGGACTGCATTTTTCAGCACGCTCTGATGGCTGTCAAATGTTTAGACTTGCGGTGACAGCTTCACCCTGAGACGAGAGTGACCTGTGACCTTTGAGGAATGGTCAAGCCTGGAAACAAAAACACAGGCCTTTTGTGCGTGTCAAAGGGAAAACATCTGCTGGGCCAAAGACACATTCAGAAGAGGGGGATTAGCTCACAGGGATTTAATGAGCCACCTCTCATGGACCAAATCAGCCACCTCTCATCAAAATGGACCAAATCAGCCATCACGGGAGCATGCAGAAAATCACTATACATCGCATCATTACGACCCTAAATCCCCTTTATTTTACCCAATAATGCCCCAGCTGCCTCTTGGCTCGGCAGGAAAAATTGGTTAAAAAAAAAAAAGAACAGATGAATAAAATATGAAGGAGAATTTCTTTGATGTGAATCCTGGAGTCTTTCTTATCACATCACCACAGGAGTCACAGGTCACAGTCATCCTTTCATTTTTTTTAGCTTGAATTTGAGCCTGAATAAATGATCTGAGAGGATTGCACATCAGAAAGATTCATTTGAACAATTCTGGCTTTGATGTCATCATGCATTGTCATGATAAGTGAGCGTCTGATTTTATTTTTTTTTAACCCCACTGAAGCGCTACAGTACCATTTAAATTCGGCGGATGGGGTATTGCCCCTTCAGGAGCTGGAGCGGCAAAAGATGACAAAAGAAAGCCCATGCAGCTATTTAACACCGTATTGTTTATTTGTCTCTGTTCTGTTTGGTGAACTCAGGTATTTACCATTCTGTCCCCTCTGTATCTCTCATCAGTAACAGAGACCTTTTTCTTCAGGCTAGCCATCCGATATGGCACGCGGCTGTGATATGGGTAACCGGATCCTTAAGAGCAAGTTACCAATTAGACAACCATCTCTGGAGGGAAACCTCAGGGCGTGATCCTACGTCTTATCCAGGCATCGCCATCAGGAAGCTTGTTGTTCTGTCAGGGTATGGGTTTAACAATACAGCATGTAGATGTAGTGAGAAGTGCTGGAGTAAAAAGAAAAAAAATATTATATTATACATAATTATATTAATATATTATAAAAGATTATTTTCCATGCAAGGGAAAGTAGGGGTGCAAACTGCACGGGAGCAGGGGGGGGTGGGTGGGATGGGGTGCTTGGCTCATCTTAATAACACATGAGCTCCCCTGAAAACATTTTGTGGGGTCTCTAAACCATTGACCATGGTATTTTTGCCATGCATTTCTATTTTATTCTGTATCTTTATCATGGATCATGTGTAAAATTAGGAAATTATTGATATATGATTCATGCATGAGGGTGAATTGTCACTAATTCACTTTGATAAAGATACAGGCATGCAGGCTGATCTTGCCATCCCAATCGAAGCTTGGCGGTGCAATATCGAAACCTTCAATCACTTAAGTCCAATTTAGGCTTCTGCGTTAATTCCACGGCGTAGGTGCGTATGTAGATACAGACCCTAGCCTGACTTGCACCCATAGACTGTAAAATATTATTGGACGGAGCATGTGTGACGTAACCCATCGGTTTGTGGAGGTCTGCTGTGAGCCGTCGAGCCCTCCTGGTTGCAGGTGTGACAAGACGAAGCTAATCAGCATCACTCTCTCACTCGCTCTAACACACACTCCCCACACTCACATTTTGGGTCTGGTGTTCTCTTAAAGAGACACGCTAGATCGATGCAGACACCAGCACACAAGTATGAATGTCAGGCCACGTACGTAGGCTACAGCAAAAGCTCTGCGTAGAGCCCCCTCAGAACCATAAATCCCGCTTTAAACTCAAAGATCACAAAAAACAATCTTCCATAGTTCCACCCCGTCTGGCTTGTTGATGCGTGACCCCTCTCATTTGATGTCTTAAGATAACTGAGAAAAGGAGTGTGTGTGTGTGTGATGGCTATCTTTAAAAGTTGATGAGGACTTGATCACCTGTTTGCTCCGTTTGGGATTTGATTTGTGTGTTTATAGGCTGTTTTGCTATTTGACCTATCTGTGTCTTACCAATAAAATATAGTTCAACATACTGCAGAGTATACTGTTGGTCTCTTTGAAGCATGAAAAAACAGCATATTTTTTACAACTCTGTAATAATAAATTAGCGAGAGCCCAGAGTTGTGCAAGAAGAGCAATACCACTGTCATATCTAATATAGAAAACTCATGAAGCTCCAGCCAGGAGACACTTAGCTTTTTTTTTTATCTTAGCTTAGCATAAATACTGGAAACAGGAGGAAATAGCTAGCTTGGCTCAAGCCAAGGTAACAAAAAAGACAACAGGAAGTTGCTGAAAAAGTAATGTTGACCATGCAAATCAATGGCACTTCTGTTTATGTACAATACATAACATGTTAATTAGTGAGCTGTGGAGGTGCTGGGAGGTGGATTTTGTTACCTGTGGACAGAACCAGGCTAGCTGTTGGGCTAAGCTAACTATCTCCATCTTCTCATCTAGATCTTGGCAAGAATGTGAGTAAGGGTATTTCCCAAAATGTCAAACTTATCTCTTTTCTCTTGTTGTATTTGTTAACCATGGTCTGAAACTAGAAATACTTTTACAGCAAGAAAGTAAAAAGGTTATTCAGCCAGATTCTAGGTTAGTTTGCATTTTTTATACATGGAGGACCGTCAGTTTAACAATTCAGGAGCACATTCTGAATGTGGGACTCTGCCTATCAAATATTGAACACAAATAATCAGATCTAAACAGTAAAAGCCATGAATAAGTAAGTAGTAAGTACACATTTGTAACACATTTTTAACATGATGTACACAGGACACAGCTGTTTCCCCCATGTGTTGCCATATTTTTACTCATCATTTATTTCTAAAATCTTCATTCACTAGTACATGTACATGTACATTGTTAAACGGAGCAGGGAGGTCTGCAGTCTGCAGCTATGTAGACCCCTCACTAGGTGGCAGTGTTCCATGACAATTCATAGTGTTACTTTCATATTGAGACTCTCCCTGTGCTGTCAGTCCAAATGCTATACTATAATGTTGTTGTGGTTTGGGGTTTTGTTGGGGGTTATTTTCCCCGTTTGGCCTTCCCTGTGTTTGTTTCTTGGTTTTCTCCCCGGTCCTGTGTGGTTCTGTCTTGTGATTCCCGGTAAGTGTCTGTTTGTTCTACTTCCTGTTATTTTGATAGTCAGCTTCCTGTCTTGTCGTGTCTAGTCTTGTCTAGCTTCACTTTGTTTCTCTGATTGTCCAGCCCCGCCCTAATGTGATCCACCTGATGTCTCACCTGTTCCCCGTTACCTCATTACCTCCTGTATTTAACCCCAGTGTTTCCTTTGTCTCTTGTTGGATCATTCCAGTTTTGTTTGCCTGTTTGCCGTCGTCCTGTGAGCTGTCAACCTTGCCGTCTCCCCGTGTGCTACCTGTTTTGTTTTCCTAGTCGTGCCTTCTTATTCATCTGCCCGCCTGCCTACCTGTGTTCCTCGTCATCCTGCCTGCAGTCCTGTCATTCCCTGTGAGTTTTTCCCCATGCATTTTTCCCTGTGTCCTGCTCACCTTCTACAGTGCCTGCGTTTGGCTGTGGAGTGT
>NC_045744.1:26264193-26264882 GCF_008692095.1 Etheostoma spectabile
CTTGTGTTTTTGGACTTTGTCAATAAATCATTCCTGCCTTGCCTGCCTACTCTGCGTTCGGGTCCTCCTTTATGCCGTACCGTGACAAATGTACTATTATAAAGACTACAAATATGCTTGTCTTGATTTAAATGGCAAAAGTCTTAATTTTTTCAAAATAATAATAAACTAATCTTTATCCATTAATGACCAGCTGCATGTTTTTTTATTTTATATAGTGTACATACATGTAGCCCCATGTGTAGCAGTTTTAACATCATCAGTTAAAATACACTAAATCCATTATAAGCTTAACTAGTCGTTCAATATATCAAAAGCTTTTACTTTAAAAAAGTAAGCTCATGTTTTAACATATACCGATAAACACAAAAGAATACCAAATTTCCTATATTTAGTATTTACATTATGTATGTCTCACCAGCTACATGCGGTGTTGTAGCTGTGTAGAGGTGTGTAGAGCCAGATGCGTTGTCACTGCTGTGTGTTTGCATAAAAGTGTTAAACATACGGTGGACTCAGGAGATTCTGTTTTGTCTAATCACAAGGAATTCATAACACAATGATTGCATGTTTGTCGTGTTCATTAAATTCAAATAAATCTAGAATAGAGTTTGTATGTATAATTGTTATAAGATATATTCAATGTACTATATTCAACTGCTTGGCTGTGTAGAGATATTTGAGTGATT
>NC_045744.1:26264892-26265026 GCF_008692095.1 Etheostoma spectabile
TCATAAAAGCTTATGCAAGCATTTCACAAGATGTTCTTTTTGTTGAAACATGTAGCTCACGTTCTTTTATTGAAACATGTATCTCACTAAATCACAAGGAGGAAGGCCCAAACAGTTAGGACTGACTGACACAC
>NC_045744.1:26265036-26265249 GCF_008692095.1 Etheostoma spectabile
ACTATGCTGTTTGTATCAACCTATAACCCAACCACATGATTACACACACATACACTATTATTGTTTGTATCAACCTATAAATAAAGGAACAAGGAACTGCCTCGGGGGGATTTCTCCTCTACCTTGTAAGATTGGCTCAAGAGATGACACGGGACAACCAAGCTACTTTGTACAAAGGGCAACCTGCTAGGCTGAACACCCAAAAGAGAGTCG
>NC_045744.1:26265274-26277278 GCF_008692095.1 Etheostoma spectabile
ATCTCTTGAGCCATCTTAAAAGTGAAGAGAGAAATCTCTTCACATTTTTCTGGTCCTTTGAGCCGGACCTGGTAACTGTTTGCGACGCCGGAAGAATCTACACCGAAGCCTGTCGTCAGCCAGCCTGAAGTTGGCCTACCCAAGGTCGAGCCTGGCTTTTCAGTCGTCATTCAGCAGACCACCGTTGCAGTTATCCGTAACCTGAACTGCTCAGAAAAAAGATGAATGACAGAGGAGAAAAGAAGTAGACAGATCTATCTTTCTTAAGTGGCAGGTGACAATAGTCATATGTCTCTTTTAATATTTGATTATTTTGGGATTGCACTAAGAATGTCCACTTACATGTGGTTTGGGCATCGGGCGGTTGTTCTTGCATGTGAACAAACTCAATATTGCACTGTTGCTGTTCATATCGTGAACAAAAGGCATTTTAGGGAAGTGGTAGACCAGTGCAAAATGAAAAAAATAGTTAGAATGTACAGTTTACCATAGTATCTATACCAAAATGATTGTGTTTTGAATGTCTACAATACTCTGCACATATGGGTTCACAAGTGAGTGTACCATGTAATAATTTTAAATACAAATAATCTGTTGGTTACCTCGTGTTTAAAAGTATAACGAATACCTGAAAATTACATTTTACAATCCTATTTATTGAATACACAAATAAAATTACTTTAGACAGTATTAGTGGTGCTGAGGCTCAACCTAACTAAAGCATTGCACGGTATATTGATTGTTTTTTCTTTCATCGTTTGAACTTAGCTTTCATTGACACAACATATCCACAATTACAAATAAGACGTTGAAGTTCAATCGCAAAGGTAAAAGTACTCCAGACAGTAATGTGCATATAGGATACAGTCAAAAGTGTCTCACCATCTTTTGCAATATCTGGATAAGGACCAATGACGATGTTTAGAAGTGGCGGAGTTTGACAGGTCCCAGTCGGTGCGGGCCTTCTCGTCAGGGTGGTGTGAGAAGTTGGCAGGTTCTTCCTCTGCAGCTCAGGGCCACATTCTCTATGGAGAGCAGGGCTGAAGCTCTCCTCCAGGTCTGGATGCGTGTCGTGGACGCGAGTCCTGCGTCTTACCGTATACCAGGAAGAGCACAGGCTAACTATAATCAGAGACTGAATGAGCGAAGAGGAAGAAGAAGACTATGCGCAGTAGTAGCCGCAGCTCTTGCCCTTGAGCGGTGTTGCATCTTCTTGCGGGCTGGATGGACACCTGGGAGTACCGCTGTACTGGATGCGATGGCTAAAGGAGGTTCAGAAGAAGTGGTACGCTCGAGGATTACAATGAGGGGCAGCAAGTTCAAACAAGACTCATCTAGGTGTCTACTCAGCACTCTGAAGCCAACCGAACGATAAACACAATGCAGAGTTTTTGGAACAGTCGGTGGATTTCACAGTCCATCTCGTGCAAAGCTAGCGCCCTTTCCTCTGACAAAGCCAAACACACCTACAGACATGGACTAGACGTTTCCTCTAGCAGTGCTGATGCACGGAGAATTGGAGAGATTTGGAGTGAGGAGTAAAATGTATGGAATTATAAACTCCTTGGCTACACACTCCCCATGATGGGAGGTCGTCCTGGCCTAAGCCGACTCCCTCCGTGGGCCTCTGCCCCTCCCTACGCAGGAGAGGTTATGCACACACACACACACACACACCCACACACAACACAACAACACACAACACATGTAGGCATGCCAAATACAAATAGAGAACGGCCGTTCACAACCTCCAACACACAGGTGTTGAACACATTTCAGCGTAGATTTTTGGAATTAGCTAAACACTAGATCCATTAGATTAGTGTGTGGCCATAAAGCCCTTTAGGAGACTATCTGTGCCAAATCCTTTGTTATGGGATCATAAGCAGTGTTTACGGTGCAAAGCAGCGGAGGACAATGGCTCATGTGTTCTTGGACATTGTCTTTGATGCCGCGAGTCTCAGTCCAACACAGTGACGTGGGTAACCTGCCCTCTGTCTCAGTGGACGGACACACACGGAGACACGGACAACGCATACACATAGACCCTTTTAATGAAATACAGAGCATGACAGTAAGAGCCCAACTTTTTCCTGCCACCATTGTTGACGTGCCAGGCCCTCTACGGAAACAGTAATTCAGAGAGGAACTGTTGATGGCCAACCTGCAGCAACTTTTTCGACGAGATCCTGGATCAAGGCCCCAAGAAACACAGGAATTAAAAAAATTGTAAGAGATAAACAGTCACACGGTTGATTCAACTGAGTTGAAGTGGGTTGTTTTATCGTCACTTTTGGAAGTATTTTTTTTTTAGAGCGTTTACATTTGGATCCATTCATGGGTGGCCAACCTGGCTGAACAGCACTCTCTATATAACCAGAGACTCTGCATTAATTCAGAACGCCTTAACTAAGCCTGTATGTCAGCTAGTTCTAAGCATAAAATAATAACAAATAACTTTTATAAAAGGAGAGAGGGAAATTCACTCCGCTTTTCTATTTGTGTTTAGGAGAAGAAAACACATGAAATAAAAGTGAATAAAGTTTGACCAGAGCTGAATTCACACACTGAACAGACGTTCACTATGTATCATGAGATTTTTTATTCATATTTTGAGTGATTGCATGGTTTGCTTTCTTGCCGAGAGTGTGGAGACGGATGATGCACACTCTCAGCCAGTTAGCTTAGCGCTTAGCATAAAGACTGGTTATGTCAAAATTCACCTGCACCCCTAAAACTAATCATCTCTTTATTATCTCGATTCTGCAAGAAAGATAAACTTTTTTCCCAAATGTAAAAGTACATTGTTAGCTGACTATATAAAAGTATAAAATAGAGTGGAAGAACAAATCCAGGTTTGTTTTTCTGTGACGAGCAAGATGTAGTCATTGAATCAATTCGGACTGCACACTATCTTTTTTCATCAACTGGCACAGTAACAAATCGAGGAAGGGTTGTGTCATATGCAAAAGACACTCAGAATTTTGTGTTTGTTGAAAGAAAATTCACGTAGAAAAACTGCACTTTAATGGAAGACTTTCTTTGTGGTGCCTTTTGTATTTAATTCAGTGTTCAATTTGTTCAATAAAACGCATGTTGGAAATGATTTCCTTTCATGTCATAAATTCAACAAGTAAATTGTTTTGTTTGTGCGAATACTGAAAGGGGCAGAAATGCATATTACATATTTTCCTCATATAACGCAGTCCAAAATCAACAAACCAGCATAAGATAGTAAAATTAAACAAATATTGTTTGCTCTTCAGAGCCAGGCAGCAGTGGGATCATATCAGCTTCCCATCAAACATTTAAAATGATTCAATATATTTTAAGAGGCTCTTGCCAAGCGTTTGTGACAAAAACAAAATCAAGTTCCAGTGAGAACTGTTTATCCAAACACAAATACTTTTTTAGTACATTTCTTCCGAAAAGCTAATGAAAAGCTGCCAAGGGTGTGGTGAAACAGCCTAATTGCAACACCTCATGAGCAGCCAAAGCTGCGCACATCCCCACAGCAGCCAGTTACTGGGGGGGGGGGGAGTAGCATTGCTCCTGTTGATGTTACACAGTTTTAACAGTACTGAGTATAGTTTTTGGAGGGGCTATGTGTCACAGACAAACGTCTTTACGGCAAGTAGCGAGAGAACAGAGCTCTATTGTGTTGACGTTGTTGTTTAGGTATGAATGCTCTGTTGGAAACAAAGCAACTCAAGTTTGCAGGGATGATTTCCGTCAGACTGTTGCGATTTCATTGATTTTGGGCTCTTTGTAGATGTCCACTGACATACTTTACACCTCCGGCTCACGTCGTCATGCAGGAAAAAATAAATAAAATAAAGGCCCAATGTTAACTACCCTCAAATCCACAGTCTCACGAGAGACAATTTGAATTTGCGAGTTACTTGGCATCGAGTAATGCTGCTCATAATATACCCTTGAGCCGAGCTGCACCAATCACATCGGTGTATCTGATGTAGGCGGGCCCAGGGGCGAGCAAACAGATGAGCACAGTTTAATCTACCAGTTAGCTCTGTGGTAGTTAGCGTATGGGACTCTGGTACGTCACCCCGTGTGTTGTGTGTATGGTCTGTGTGTTATCCATTGCATGCAGTGAGATTTCAAACGCATGCTTGGAGCTGCCCTTCAAGATGGGCAACTTTCATACTCAAGTACCAGACCCTTAATTCTTTTGGATTTGGGTCTGGATTTCAAGGCTAGTGTTAACATAATCCACTAAATGAATTAAAAAGTATTCACAAAGTCATCGGTGCTGTAAACTCACTGTCAGTTATCCCTCGAGGTGAAACCTCATCAACTCATTAGTTGAATTGATACATCCACCCAACATCCACTGAGGTTCCACTGAGAAACTTGGCCTAAAACATGAAGGACTTTTTATTTTTATTTCTAATTGACAAATATAGCCTTAGTGGCATTATTGTGAACAACGGTAAGTGAGCGTGCACTACCCTCCTTCTGCTTGCAATCACTTATTTTCTGAATTTTATCCGAATGTGCAGAGTTTCATCGAACTAGTGCTAAAAACGGACAAGTTATTATTGTAGGGGATTTAATTCATGTGGGCGATGATGTAGATTAGTACTGCGTTTTATCTCTATTAGATTCTATTGGCTTCTCTCAAAGTGTTCATAAACCGACTCACCGTTATAACCACACCCTCGATCTTGTTCTGGTATGGTGTTGAAATGAACATTAATAGTGTTCCCACAGAAACCCTTCCTATCTGACCACTGTTTGATTACTTTGAGTTATACTGCCTAAAATACACGCCAGTAGGCAAAACGTCCTATACAAGATGTCTATCTGATAGTGCTGTAGCTAAATTTAAGGATGCGATCCGTTAGCATTTAATCATTACCAAGTCCCAAAGTAAACGAGGACTGTATGCTATTAGTCCCTCCAAATCGATCATTTTGGTGATAGTGCAGCTGGCTCGCTACGAATGACTCTAGACTTGTTGGCCCCTCAAAAAGAAGATAATAAAACAAAGAAGGTTAGCTCCATGGTATAACACTGAACTCGCAAATTAAAGCAAATATTGCGGAAAACTTGAGAAGATCTGGCGCTCCACCAAACTGAAAATCTCGTTAACCTGGCAAGATAGTCTTAAAACGTTATGGAAGGCCCTCGGAAAGCCGAGCAGCGTACTACTCGTCCATTGATAGAGGAAAATAGGAACAACCCCAGGTTCTTTTCAGCACTGTACCAGGCTAACAGGTCACACCTCTGACTGAGCAAGTATTCCCATAGCTCTTAGTAGATAAGACTTTATGAGGTTCTTCATGAAAATATATAATATTAGAAGCAAAATTCACCAAGACCTGCCTATACGGACTTATCTCTAAAATCAGGAACTTAGAAACAGCGTAAAACCCGATACCGTTTTGATGCTGCTTTGCTTCACTTGATCTTTATCAATTTAATTCAATATTTCTTCATCTAAGCCACACTGCCCTTAAGATCCATCCCGAACTAGGCTACTTAAAGAAGTTTTACCATAGTCAAATTCGCTACGGAATATAACCAATTGTCTTATTAACAGGCTATGTTACCACAGTACTTTAAAGTAGTCGCATAAAACCTCTTCTGAAAAAGCCAAACCTGATCCAGATGTTTTAGCCAACTATAGACTATCACCCTCCATTTCTCTCTAAGATTCTGGAAAGCAGTCGCCAAACAGCTGTGCGACTTCTGCATAGCAACAGCTTATTGAGGATTTTCAGTCAGGATTTAGAGTTATCAGCACAGAGACAGCACTTGTGAAAATTAATAATGACCTCCTAATTGCTTCAGACAAAGGACTTATCTCTGTACTTGTGTTATTAGATCTTAGCGCGATTTGTACCATGACCATTATATTTATTACAGAGATTGGAACATTTAATTGGCATTAAGGACGTCTCAAGCTGGTTTAGTCTTATTTATCAGATCGATCTCATGGTTCATGTTTACGATGAATCCTCTGTGCAGCCAAGGTTAGTCATGGAGTCCACAAGGATCTGTGCTCGGTCCAATCCTGTTCACTTTATATGCTTCCTTTAGGCAGTATATTAGAAACACTCCATAACTTTCATTGTTATGCAGAGATACTCAATTATATCTATCAATCAAGCCGGATGACAACTAATCAGGTAGCTAAACTTCAAACGTGCCTTCAGGATATTAAAACCTGATGACCTGTAATTTTCTAATGTGTAACATAGATAAAACTGAAGTTATTGCTCTCGGACCCAGCACCTCCGGACGCACTATCAAGATATAGTTACTCTGATGGCATCACCCTGGCCTCCAGCACCACTGTGAAGAATCTGGAGTCATCTTTGTCAGGAATGTCCGTAATTCCCACTTAAAGCAAATTTCAAGGATCGCTTTTTCACCTACGTAATATTGCAAAAATCAGGAAAATACTGTCTAAAAAGATGCAGAAAAATTAGTCCATGCATTTGTTACTTCTAGGTTGGATTACTGCAATTCTTTCTATCAGGCTGCTCGAAAAAATCCATAAAGACTCTACAGCTGATCCAGAATGCTGCGGCACGTGTCTGACGGGAACCAGAAAAAGGATCACGTTTCTCCTGTTTTAGCTTCTCGCATTGGTTCCTGTAAAATTTAGAATAGAATTAAAACCTTTCCTACCTACCAAAGCTATTCATGGTCAGGCTCCATCTATCTTAAAGAGCTTAAGTACCTTACACCCGGGATGAGAACTACGCTCCCAAATGCAGGGTTACTGGTGGTTCCTAGGTCTCAAAAGTAGAACGGGAGCCGAGCGTTCAGCTATCAGGCTCCTCTCCTGTGGACCCAGGTTCGTTTGGGTCCGGGAGGCAGACACCGTCTCCACATTTAAGAGTAGGCTTAAGACTTTCCTTTTTGATAAAGCTTATAGTTAGGGCATAGAATCGAATATTGTTAGGGAGTGTAGTTAGTCACATAGTTTTCAGATTTATCTAACATATAAAAGAAATAACAGAACTAAAGGAGACTTGGCATACAGCCAGTCCGGTTGGGGGAGAGTTCTGGCCCGCCGGGCTGAGCTCTCTTTACTGTCTCTCGGTTTTGCTGTAATATATTTTTAGACAGCTGGGGACTTATTTTGATACAGAGTCCTCTCCTCTCTATTTCCATCTTTTCATTTATGTGCATCCATGTCCAGAAAATGCTTGGTACTAACCTAGCTCCTGGGGAGTCATCCCCGGAGTCCTTATGTTCTTTTTTTACCGCATATTCCTTGGATCAGAGAGGCTCGAAATCAGGGAAGCAAGCTGTCGCCATGGTTCCGCTACCACGTCTGTGATCATGTTCAACTGCTACACTGCGGTGCCTGCTACGCTGACGTCCTGCATACGTCCTGCTGTGTCCTGTTAATGCCGCACAGGTCTACCTATGCCATGAACTACTACAAAGAACTGCTACAAACTACTAATTTTTTCTATTTTTGTATTGCCACTCTTCATTCACCCCAACCGGCCCGTCAGACCGCTACAAGAGCCTGGGTCTGACCTGAGGTTCTGCCTAAAAGGAAGTTTTCCTCGCCCACGGGCGCCACTGTGTGATTGCTCTGGAGGAAACTTACTAGAATGTTGGGTCCTTGTAAAAATTCTAGGAGTGTGGTCTATCTGTAAAGTGTCTTGAGTAACTCTTGTTATGAATTGATATCTATAAATAAAATGAATAATGATATGAATGAATATTTTGCCATAGTCTGCCCTTACCGCAAAATAGGTTGTGATGGCTGTTTAACGGCTGTAATGCTGTGATTAGTGCCGGCTTGATGGGGCCAGTACCTCGCTACCAGCGTTTGTTCCTGTGTATGTGCCTTTATTCGTCCAATCTGTGGCCAAACACCACTTGGAGACACTTCAACCTTCCAGTCCATTTAGCCAAAATGTCTCTGAGCTCTTTAAAAGCAGCCACCCAAGCTACTGGGTTGTGTTTTGGGTCGGGGAGCCCTCTAATGCCTTTAGCATGCTCTTAGTCCATGCATATATTTAATAGTGGGTCTCATGTCTGGTCTGTCATTTTCATCTTTTGTCCATAGCGAGGGTTAGCTACCTACTAGAAGAAATTTTATTAGGAATAATCCTTGAGATGTGCCTTAAAGGAAAGAAAAATTACAGTACATTCACATTTAGACAAGACAATAAAAAACAGCTTGAGGGGAATAATAATAAAATAAAAAAAATAAAAAATAAAAACTACACCCCAAAAAATAGCACCTTCTGACAACAACACAAAAGCTCTCCATCACCCAAAATCACCCATATCCTTCCCATTCAACAATAAATATTAAACAAAAAAACAGTTAAGTAATAATAATAACAGTTGAGAAAATAAAAAATAAAATAACATTAGTATGTACAAATCTACCACATGAATATACATGCGCACGTACGTTACACAGTTACTTACACAAATATATTCATAATAACACACACACACCAATACATACATATATACTGTACGTGTACATACATATAAACAAACAAAACACATAAAAAATAAAAAAATAAAAAATCAAGTATAAGTATCAATATGAATATCAAGTATGAGAAAAACAATTGCAGCTTGTATGCAATACATTAAAAGAGACATCTAAACTGGTGAAAGGAGGAAAGAGCTCTAAAGACCTCGGTAAACCATTTCAATCGGAAGGGGCTTTAAATTTAAAAGCTCTCCTCCCAATTTCTTAGATATATGGGTACTGAAAAGAAAGATGGTCAGTGTCTCTGAGGCTATAGGATGATTGATATACAATCAAATGTTGTTTCAAATAAAATGGATAATCTGAAAAAATACATTTGTAAACAAACTGCAGCCAGTGAAACTGACGTTGAGCATTTAGTGATAAAAGATTCAACGACTGATACATTTGACAATGATGCGTCCTGAATGGACACCTCAGGACAAATCTGCAAAGACTATTATAAATCACATTCAGAGGCTTAAGATTGGTTTCAGCAGTGTTCTGGTAAACAACATCTGCATAATCGATTATAGGTAATAATAATTGGGTAATAATTTTAATCTGATCTTTTTGTAACAATAATTTAGCGATATACATTCTTAAACTACAGCTTATTTTTCTCACAGAGAATTAAATGTGGTCTAAAGGTAAGTTGGGAGTCTAGCAGAGGCCCAGATTTAAACTCCTTGCATATGTTAAAGGTGTACCATCCAGAAATTTTACCTCAAGAGAGTTATTTTGCTTATGTAGTGCAGATCTATGCAAAAAGCCGCATAAGACTTCTTATTATTCAATAAAAGCAGATAAAGATAACCATGTTTGATAGACTGAAATCAAATTGAAGTGAGGTTTGAATCTCAGATATTTTATATTAGATGTATATATAACGTGTATCGGCATAAGATGAATCTGACAATCAAAGCATATTTGAGGAGGTCATTATTAAAATAGCAAATAAAAGGGGCCCTAGGGAAGAACCCTGAGACACCCGTTTCAATTATACTAGACTGTGAAAGAGTAGCATTAAGAACACACTTTGACGTCTATAGTGAGATAGCATAAACCAAAGAACAGCCGATTTGGAAAGACCAAAGATATAATTTATCAAGAAGAATATAATGATTAACCATGTCAAACGCCTTAGTGAGGTCAATAAAATTGCACCTGTAGACATGTTGTTATCTTGTGCAGAAAAAAATCATTGGTAAATATAGTAAGGGCAGTTGTTGTAGAGTGATTAGCTCTAATCTGGATTGATTTGAGTCAAAATAGAAAAATCATAATATATTTAGCCAAGCTTAAAAATAAGTTTTTCGAATATCTTGCTACCAGAGGTGTAGTGGTAAAAAAGGGTGGGTAAACTATAAATTCTGTGATATGTGGATCAGGACGCGACGCCAATAAGGGGGCCACGGCATACCGGTGTATCTGTTGACATTGCTATAGGCTGTCCTTTATCACTGGTTGTTCCCTATTGGTACACAATCAGTATCAGTTTTATACATTAGCCACTATCTTACGTAGAAAAACTACATTACCCATACTCCTAAGCGTAAAGCACTTTCTGATTGGTCCAACTCGCTGTTACATAGAAACGTTTACCGTACCCGCGAACCGCAACAGCTAGAGCGACAATAACTAGCTAGCTGACTAGCAAAGGGAGCTTCTTGTCACTAACTTGGCCAGAGAATTAAATAACATCCAGTTATTTATAGACAATATATCCTGAATTTACTAATGGGAAAAAGTGCTAGGTGACCTTAACTCAGTCTGAAAGGGTAGGCTACTAATCAATGCAGTGGCTTTGGGTTAGTGGCATGAATCTGCCATTAACCAAATTAACCTCAAAACATTAAGTTGAGTCCTGTTTTCCGAGCTCACTCACTTGGTGCTCTTTCTGAGACCGTTTGCTGGCATCAGGAGGACGGCTGCTGTCTTGGCGGCGCTTAAAAAAAGTCTGATGCTTCCTGCTTGATGGTTTTAGGCCCCCAAGTCGACTTCAAGGCAGCGCTGCGACCGGGACTTCAAGGCACCCAACCACTGCCCAAACGTAGTACCTTCCAGGCAGCGCTGCCTGGAAGGCGACGTTGGGGGCAACATACACCAAACACCGCAAGAGATTGGTCAACACTGACAGTAATGCAGCGCAATGTGATAAACTTATGTTTAAAACCTATGAAACTAATAATGAACAATAGAAAACTAAAACGACATAAGCTAATTTAGAATGGCTTTTGGACGATAGGCTATTCAGAGGTGGATAAACGCACTTTGGAGGTGGGTAAACGCATTGAAGGTGGGTAAGCGCCATTTCCAAATTTTGAGAGGCGCATAAAGGCGTTACGTGCGTTTAGCCTCCACTACATCACGGTTTGCTACATTACTGATTATGGAGATTGGCTATAATATTTAACATCAAGTGATCCCCACCTTTATGTAGTGGTGTTACTTTTGCAAATTTCCACATTAATGGGATTACACAGGTGGAAAGTGATAAATTAAATAATCCAAAGCGGAAATGCAAGAACATGAGCAGGAGAGTTGATAAACTTAATATCCAGACATCAGGACCAGCACCAGTAGAGGATTTAATTCTAAGATTGCCGTTGACATCAAGGGTTAATTGCGAAAATGAAATGCGCTACGTTCACAATATTGTTATACTAGAATGAAAGACTCAGATGATTGAGAACAACAGATGGAAGAAAATGTTGATTAAAGGAATTGGCATTGAGATAGGTCAGTGATAATGACATAAGGGGTATTGTCCTGTGATGGGTGTTGGTCCGTCATCTCAGAGCTGTCTTCATTTTCTCTATACAAATTCTCATCCTCTGTGTCTATGTCATGCTATTTGGACCAACCTTAACATGGCTGAAATCTTGCATTGGATACAATCTTTCTGCTTTGACTTGGTGAAATACTGATATCTACTAGCAATCCGGAGTGTCAATAGTATATTTTTGGTGATAAACTATATCGGACCTCTTGAATTATTCGTCCCAGTTTTGTATTTTAGTCACAAAAGGATATATCACAAATTCACTGACCACAAGTCTTGAGACAGGACAACAACACGCCTTCTACCAAGTCTAACCTGGTGCGGTGCTGTTTATGGACTGTGTCCGACCTTTGTCTTTAGATGTCGTACTTCTTTTGAAATGACAAAAACAACAAACTATCACTGTGTCAGTCTCTATAGACCCTTTAAATCAACTTCAGTGATATTATTTCATTCACATTCACATACACACTCATACACTGTTCCTTCTAGGCCGTTATGCGTTTCTTTGTCACTGTATTCTTATCTGGGTTCTGACTGACTGTATTGCTCTAAAACAGTTTGACTGACGTTTTTACTTTTTTGACCTTACGCCATTCATTAGTATGGTGTTCGTATCTCACCTCCTTCTTGCCAATCGAGGTTGGATCTGGCGTCCTGTGGTGGCGACACGGTGAACCCTATTCACCGGCAGGGAAGAATTTACGTCACCGGGCTTTCAGCCCCGCTTGACTGTC
>NC_045744.1:26277303-26289197 GCF_008692095.1 Etheostoma spectabile
GACGTAAATTCGTCCCGGCCGGTGAATAGAGGGTTCACCGGTGTCGCCACCACAGGACGCCAGATCCGAAACCTGCGATTGGCAAGAAGGAGGTGAGATACGGAACACCATACGAATGAATGCGTGGTCAAAAAAGTAAAACAGTCAGTCAGAACTGTTTTAGAGCAATACAGTCAGTCAGAACCCAGATAAGAAATACAGTGACAAAGAAACGCATAACAGGCCTAGAAGGAACAGTGTATGAGTGTGTATGTGAATGTGAATGAATAATATCACTGAAGTTGATTTAAAGGGTCTATAGAGACTGACACAGTGATAGTTTGTTGTTTTGTCATTTACAAAAGAAGTACTGACATCTAAAGACAAAAGGTCGGACACAGTCCATAAAAACAGCACCGCACCAGGTTAGATGGTGTAGAAGGGCGTGTTGTTGTCCTGTCTCAAGACTTGTGTGTCAGTGAATTTTGTGAATGATCCTTTTTGTACTAAAATACAAAACTGGGGACGAAATAATTCAAGAGGTCCGATATAGTTTATCACCAGAACAATATACTATTGACACTCCGGATTGCATAGTAGATATCAGTATTTCACCAAGTCAAAGACAGAAAGATTTGTATCCAATGCAAGAATTAGCAGACCATGTTAAGGGTTGGTCCAAATAGCATGACATAGACACAGAGGATGAGGAATGTGATAGAGAAAATGAAGACAGCTCTGAGGATGACGGACCAACACCCATCACAGGACAATACCCCTTAGTACATTATCACTGACCCTATCTCAATGGCCAATGCCTTTAATCAACATTTTTCTTCCATCTGTTGTTCTCAATCATCTGAGCTTTTCATTCTAGTATAACAAATATTGTGAACGATAGCGCATTTTCATTTTCAACAATTAACCCTTTTGATGTCCAACAGGCAATCTTAGAATTAATGAAGTTGGCCTACCACAAGGTCGAGCCTGGCTTTCAGTCGTCATTCAGCAGACCACCGTTGCAGTTATCCGTAACCTGAACTGCTCAGAAAAAAGATGAATGACAGAGGAGAAAAGAAGTAGACAGATCTATCTTTCTTAAGTGGCAGGTGACAATAGTCTATGTCTCTTTTAATATTTGATTATTTTGGGATTGCACTAAGAATGTCCACTTACATGTGGTTTGGGCATCGGGCGGTTGTTCTTGCATGTGAACAAACTCAATATTGCACTGTTGCTGTTCATATCGTGAACAAAAGGCATTTTAGGGAAGTGGTAGACCAGTGCAAAATGAAAAAAATAGTTAGAATGTACAGTTTACCATAGTATCTATACCAAAATGATTGTGTTTTAATGTCTACAATACTCTGCACATATGGGTTCACAAGTGAGTGTACCATGTAATAATTTTAAATACAAATAATCTGTTGGTTACCTCTGTTTAAAAGTATAACGAATACCTGAAAATTACATTTTACAATCCTATTTATTGAATACACAAATAAAATTACTTTAGACAGTATTAGTGGTGCTGAGGCTCAACCTAACTAAAGCATTGCACGGTATATTGATTGTTTTTTCTTTCATCGTTTGAACTTAGCTTTCATTGACACAACATATCCACAATTACAAATAAGACGTTGAAGTTCAATCGCAAAGGTAAAAGTACTCCAGACAGTAATGTGCATATAGGATACAGTCAAAAGTGTCTCACCATCTTTTGCAATATCTGGATAAGGACCAATGACGATGTTTAGAAGTGGCGGAGTTTGACAGGTCCCAGTCGGTGCGGGCCTTCTCGTCAGGGTGGTGTGAGAAGTTGGCAGGTTCTTCCTCTGCAGCTCAGGGCCACATTCTCTATGGAGAGCAGGGCTGAAGCTCTCCTCCAGGTCTGGATGCGTGTCGTGGACGCGAGTCCTGCGTCTTACCGTATACCAGGAAGAGCACAGGCTAACTATAATCAGAGACTGAATGAGCGAAGAGGAAGAAGAAGACTATGCGCAGTAGTAGCCGCAGCTCTTGCCCTTGAGCGGTGTTGCATCTTCTTGCGGGCTGGATTGGACACCTGGGAGTACCGCTGTACATGGATGCGATGGCTAAAGGAGGTCAGAGAGAAGTGGTAACGCTCGAGGATTACAATGAGGGGCAGGCAAGTTCAAACAAGACTCATCTAGGTGTCTACTCAGCACTCTGAAGCCAACCGAACGATAAACCAATGCGAGTTTTTGAACAGTCGGTGGATTTCACAGTCCATCTGTGCAAAGCTGCGCCCTTTCCTCTGACAAAGCCAAACACACCTACAGACATGGACTAGACGTTTCCTCTAGCAGTGGTGATAGCACGGAGAATTGGAGAATTGGAGTGAGGAGTAAACATGTATGGGAATTATAAACTCCTTGGCTACACACTCCCCATGATGGGAGGTCGTCCTGGCACTAAGGCCGACTCCCTCCGTGGGCCTCTGCCCCTCCCTACGCAAGGAGAGGTTATCACACACACACACACACACACACCACACACAACACACAACACACAACACATGTAGCATGCCAATCAAATAGAGAACGGCCGTTCACAACCTCCAACACACAGGTGTTGAACACATTTCAGCGTAGATTTTTGGAATTAGCTAAACATCTAGACCATATAGATTAGTGTGGGCCATAAAGACCCTTTAGGAGACTATCTGTGCCAAATCTTGTTATGGGATCATAAGCAGTGTTTTCGGTGCAGCAGGCGGAGGACAATGGCTCATGGGTGTTCTTGGACATTGTCTTGATGCCGCGAGTCTCAGTCCAACACAGTGCGTGGTAACCTGCCCTCTGTCTCAGTGGACGGACACACACGGAGACACGGAGCAACGCATACACATAGACCCTTTTAATGAAAACAAGAGCACTGACAGTAAGAGCCCCAACTTTTTCCTGCCACCATTGTTGACGTGTCCAGGCCCTCTACGGAAACGTAATTCAGAGAGAACTGTTGATGGCCACCTGCAGCAACTTTTTCGACGAGATCCTGGATTAAGGCCCCAAGAAACACAGGAATTAAAAAAATTGTAGAGATAAACAGGTCACACGGTTGATTCAACTGAGTTGAAGTGGGTTGTTTTATCGTCACTTATTGGAAGTATTTTTTTTTTAGAGCGTTTTACATTTGGATCCATTCATGGGATGCCAACTGCTGAACAGCACTCTCTATTATAACAGAGACTCTTGCATTAATTCAGAAGCCTTACTAAGCCTGTATGTCAGCTAGTTCTAAAGCAATAAAATAATACAAATAACTTTATAAAAGGGAGAGGGAACATTCACTCCGCTTTCTAATTTGTGTTAGGAGAAGAAAAACAATGAAATAAAAGTGAATAAAGTTTGACCAGGAGCTGACATTCACACACTGAACAGACGTTCACTTGTATCATGAGATTTTTTATTTCATATTTTGAGTGATTGCATGGTTGCTTTCTTGCCGAGAGTGTGGAGACGGATGATGCAATCTCAGCCAGTTAGCTTACGCTAGCATAAAGGACTGGTTATGTCAAAATCACCTGCACCCCTAAAACTAATCATCTCTTTATTATCTCGATTCTGCAAGAAAGAATAAACTTTTTTCCCAAAATGTAAAAGTACATTGTTAGCTGACTATATAAAAGTATTAAAATAGAGTGGAGAACAAATCCAGGTTTGTTTTTCTGTGACGAGCAAGAGTAGTCATTGAATCAATTCGGACTGCACACTTATCGTTTTTTTCATCAACTGGCACAGTAACAAATCGAGGAAGGTGTGTCATATGCAAAAGACACTCAGAATTTTGTGTTTGTTGAAAGAAAATTCACGTAGAAAAACTGCACTTTAAATGAACTGACTTTCTTTGTGGTGCCTTTTGTATTTATTCAGTGTTCAATTTGTTCAATAAAAGCATGTTGGAATGATTTCCTTTCATGTCATAAATTCAACAAGTAAATTGTTTTGTTGTGCAGAATACTGAAAGGGGCAGAAATGCATATTACATATTTTCCTCATATCAACGCAGTCCAAAATCAACAAACCAGCATAAGAGTAGTCAAAAGTTAAACAAATATGTGTTTGCGTCTTCAGAGCCAGGCAGCAGTGGGATCATATCGTTCCCATCAAACATTTAAAATGATTCAATATATTTTAAGAGGCTCTTGCCAAGCGTTTGTGACAAAAAACAAAATCAAGTTCCAGTGAGAACTGTTTATCCAAACCACCAAATACTTTTTTAGTACATTTCTTCCGAAAAGCTAATGAAAAGCTGCCAAGGGTGTGTGAAACAGCCTAATTGCAACACCTCATGAGCAAGCCAAAGGCTGCGCACATCCCCACAGCAGCCAGTTACTGGGGGGGGGGGGGGAGTAGCATTGCTCCTGTTGATGTTACACAGTTTTAACAGTACTGACGTATAGTTTTTGGAGGGGCTATGTGTCACAGACAAACGTCTTTACGGCAAGTAGCGAGAGAACAGAGCTCTATTGTGTTGACGTTTGTTGTTTAGGTATGAATGCTCTGTTGAAACAAAGCAAACTCAAGTGTTGCAGGGATGATTTCCGTCAGCTGTTGCGATTTCATTGATTTTGGGCTCTTTGTAGATGTCCACTGACATTACTTTACACCTCCGGCTCACGTCGTCATGAGGAAAAAATAAAATAAAAATAAAGGCCCAATGTTAACTACCCTCAAAATCCACAGTCTCACGAGAGACAATTTGAATTTGCGAGTTACTCTGGCATCGAGTAATGCTGCTCATATATATACCCTTGAGCCGAGCTGCACCAATCACATCGTGTATCTGATGTAGGCGGGCCCAGGGGCGAGCGTAATACAGATGAGCACAGTTTAATCTACCAGTTGCTCTGCTGGTAGCTTAGCGTATGGGACTCTGGACGTCACCCCGTGTGTTGTGTGTGTATGGTCGTGTGTGTTATCCATTGCATGCAGTGAGATTTAAACGCATGCTTGGAGCTGCCCTTCAAGATGGGCAACTTTCATACTCAAACCAGACCCTTAATTCTTTGGATTTGGGTCTGGATTCAGGCTAGTGTTACAACTAATCCACTAAATGAATTAAAAAGTATCACAAAAGTCATCGGTGCTGTAAAACTCACTCGTCAGTTATCCCTCGAGTGAAACCTCATCACTCATTAGTTGAATTTTGATACATCCACCCAACATCCACTGAGGTTCCACTGGAGAAACTTGGCCTAAAACATGAGTAGGACTTTTTATTTTTATTTCTAATTGACAAATATAGCCTTAGTGGCATTATTGTGAACAACGGTAAGTGAGCGTGCAACTACCCTCCTTCTGCTTGCAATCACTTATTTTCTGAAGTTTTATCCGAATTGCAGAGTTTCATCGAACTAGTGCTAAAAACGGACAAGTTATTATTGTAGGGGATTTAATTCATGTGGGCGATAGATGTAGTTAGTTACTGCGTTTTATCTCTATTAGATTCTATTGGCTTCTCTCAAAGTGTTCATAAACCGACTCACCGTTATAACCACACCCTCGATCTTGTTCTGGTATTGGTGTTGAAATGAACATTAATAGTGTTCCCACAGCAAACCCTTCCTATCTGACCACTGTTTGATTACTTTTGAGTTTATTACTGCTAAACTACACGCCAGTAGGCAAAACGTCCTATACAAGATGTCTATCTGATAGTGCTGTAGCTAAATTTAAGGATGCGATCCGTTAGCATTTAATTCATTACCAAGTCCCAAAGTAACGAGGACTGTATGCTATTAGTCCCTCCAAATCGATCATTTTGGTGATAGTGCAGCTGGCTCGCTACGAATGATCTAGATTGTTGCCCCTCAAAAAGAAGATATAAAACAAAGAAGGTTAGCTCCATGGTATAACACTGAACTCGCAAATTAAAGCAAATATTGCGAAAACTTGAGAAGATCTGGCGCTCCACCAAACTGAAATCTCGTTAACCTGGCAAGATAGTCTTAAACGTATGGAGGCACCTCGGAAAGCCGAAGCAGCGTACTACTCGTCCTTGATAGAGGAAAATAGGAACAACCCCAGGTTTCTTTTCAGCACTGTACCAGGCTAACAGGTCACACCTCTGACTGAGCAAGTATTCCCATAGCTCTAGTAGATAACGACTTTATGGGTTCTTCATGATAAATTAAACTATTAGAAGCAAAATTCACCAAGACCTGCCTAATACTGGTTATCTCTAAATCAGGAAACCTTAGAAACAGCGTAAAACCGCATACACGTTTTGATGCTGCTTTGCTTCACTTGATCTTTATCAATTTAATTCAATTATTTCTTCATCTAAGCCAGCACTGCCTCTTAGATCCCATCCCGAACTAGGCTACTTAGAAGTTTTACCAGTAGTCAAAAATTCGCTACGGAATATAACCAATTGTCTTATTAACAGGCTATGTACCACAGTACTTTAAAGTAGTCTGCAATAAAACTCTCTGAAAAAGCCAAACCTTGATCCAGATGTTTTAGCCAACTATAGACCTATACAACCCTCCATTTCTCTCTAAGATTCTGGAAAGCAGTCGCCAAACAGCTGTGCGACTTCTGCATAGCAACAGCTTATTGAGGATTTTCAGTCAGGATTTAGAGTTATCAGCACAGAGACAGCACTTGTGAAAATTAATAATGACCTCCTAATTGCTTCAGACAAAGGACTTATCTCTGTACTTGTGTTATTAGATCTTAGCGCGATTTGTACCATGACCATTATATTTATTACAGAGATTGGAACATTTAATTGGCATTAAGGACGTCTCAAGCTGGTTTAGTCTTATTTATCAGATCGATCTCATGGTTCATGTTTACGATGAATCCTCTGTGCAGCCAAGGTTAGTCATGGAGTCCACAAGGATCTGTGCTCGGTCCAATCCTGTTCACTTTATATGCTTCCTTTAGGCAGTATATTAGAAACACTCCATAACTTTCATTGTTATGCAGAGATACTCAATTATATCTATCAATAAGCCGGATGACAACTAATCAGGTAGCTAAACTTCAAACGTGCCTTCAGGATATTAAAACCTGATGACCTGTAATTTTCTAATGTTAACATAGATAAAACTGAAGTTATTGCTCTCGGACCCAGCACCTCCGGACGCACTATCAAGATATAGTTACTCTGATGGCATCACCCTGGCCTCCAGCACCACTGTGAAGAATCTGGAGTCATCTTTGTCAGGAATGTCCGTAATTCCCACTTAAAGCAAATTTCAAGGATCGCTTTTTCACCTACGTAATATTGCAAAAATCAGGAAAATACTGTCTAAAAAGATGCAGAAAAATTAGTCCATGCATTTGTTACTTCTAGGTTGGATTACTGCAATTCTTTACTATCAGGCTGCTCGAAAAAATCCATAAAGACTCTACAGCTGATCCAGAATGCTGCGGCACGTGTCTGACGGGAACCAGAAAAAGGATCACGTTTCTCCTGTTTTAGCTTCTCGCATTGGCTTCCTGTAAAATTTAGAATAGAATTAAAACCTTTCCTACCTACCAAAGCTATTCATGGTCAGGCTCCATCTATCTTAAAGAGCTTAAGTACCTTACAACCCGGGATGAGAACTACGCTCCCAAATGCAGGGTTACTGGTGGTTCCTAGGTCTCAAAAGTAGAACGGGAGCCGAGCGTTCAGCTATCAGGCTCCTCTCCTGTGGACCCAGGTTCGTTTGGGTCCGGGAGGCAGACACCGTCTCCACATTTAAGAGTAGGCTTAAGACTTTCCTTTTGATAAAGCTTATAGTTAGGGCATAGAATCGAATATTGTTAGGGAGTGTAGTTAGTCACATAGTTTTCAGATTTATCTAAATATAAAAGAATAACAGAACTAAAGGAGACTTGGCATACAGCCAGTCCGGTTGGGGGAGAGTTGGCCGGACCGGGCTGGAGCTCTCTTTACGTGTCTCTGGTTTTGCTGTAATAATTTAGACAGCTGGGGACTTATTTTGATACAGAGTCCTCTCCTCTATTTCCATCTTTTCATTTATGTGCATCCATGTCCAGAAAATGCTTGGTACTAACCTAGCTCCTGGGGAGTCATCCCCGGAGTCCTTATGTTTCTTTTTTTACCGCATATTCCTTGGATCAGAGAGGCTCGAAATCAGGGAAGAGCTGTCGCCATGGTTCCCGCTACACGTCTGTGATGGCATGTTCAACTGCTACACTGCGGTGCCCTGCTACGTCTGTACGTCCTGCATACGTCCTGCTGTGTCCTTGTTAATGCCGCACAGGTCTACTATGCCATGAACTACTACAAAGAACTGCTACAAACTACTAATTTTTTCTATTTTTGTATTGCCACTCTTCATTCAACCCCAACCGGCCCGTCAGACCGCTACAAGAGCCTGGGTCTGACGAGGTTTCTGCCTAAAAGGAAGTTTCCTCGCCCACGTGGCGCACTGTGTGATTGCTCTGGAGGAAACTACTAGAATGTTGGGTCCTTGTAAATTCTGGAGTGTGGTCTATCTGTAAAGTGTCTTGAGATAACTCTTGTTATGAATTGATATCATAAATAAAATGAATGAATGATATGAATGAATATTTTGCCATAGTCTGCCCTTACCGCAAAATAGGTTGTGATGGCTGTTTAAGGGCTGTAATGCTGTGATTAGTGCCGGCTTGATGGGGCCAGTACCTCGCTACCAGCGTTTGTTCCTGTGTATGTGCCTTTATTCGTCCAATCTGTGGCCAACACCACTTGGAGACACTTCAACCTTCCAGTCCATTTAGCCAAAATGTCTCTGAGCTCTTTAAAAGCAGCCACCCAAGCTACTGGGTTGTGTTTTGGGTCGGGGAAGCCCTCTAATGCCTTTAGCATGCTCGTTAGTCCATGCATATATTTTAATAGTGGGTCTCATGTCTGGTCTGTCATTTTCATCTTTTGTCCATAGCGAGGGTTAGCTACCTACTAGAAGAAATTTTATTAGGAATAATCCTTGAGATGTGCCTTAAAGGAAAGAAAAATTACAGTACATTCACATTTAGACAAGACAATAAAAAACAGCTTGAGGGGAATAATAATAAAATAAAAAAAATAAAAAATAAAAACCTACACCCCAAAAAATAGCACTTCTGACAACAACACAAAAGCTCTCCATCACCAAAATCACCCATATCCTTCCCATTCAACAATAAATATTAAACAAAAAAACAGTTAGTATAAATAATAACAGTTGAGAAAATAAAAAATAAAAATAACATCTAGTATGTACAAATTACCACATGAATATACATGCGCACGTACGTTACACAGTTACTTACACAAATATATTCATAATAACACACACACACCAATACATACATATATACTGTACGTGTACATACATATAAACAAACAAAACACATAAAAAATAAAAAAATAAAAAATCAAGTATAAGTATCAATATGAATAATCAAGTATGAGAAAAACAATTGCAGCTTGTATGCAATACTTAAAAGAGACATCTAAACTGGTGAAAGGAGGAAAGAGCTCTAAAGACCTCGGTAAACATTTCAATCGGAAGGGGCTTTAAATTTAAAAGCTCTCCTCCCAATTTTTAGATATATGGGTACTGAAAAGAAAAGATGGTCAGTGTCTCTGAGGCTATAGGATGATGATATACAATCAAATGTTGTTTCAAATAAAATGGATAATCTGAAAAATACATTTGTAAACAAACTGCAGCCAGTGAAACTGACGTTGAGCATTTAGTGATAAAGATTCAACGACTGATACATTTGACAATGAGCGTCCTGAAGGACACCTCAGGACAATCTGCAAAGACTATTATAAATCACATTCAGAGGCTTAAGATGGTTTCAGCAGTGTTCTGGTAAAAAACATCTGCATAATCGATTATAGGTAATAATAATTGGGTAATAATTTTAATCTGATCTTTTTGTAAACAATAATTTAGCGATATACTTCTTAAACTACAGCTTATTTTTCTCACAGAGAATTAATATGTGGTTAAAGGTAAGTTGGGAGTCTAGCAGAGGCCCGAGATTTAAACTCCTTGCATATGTTAAAGGTGTACCATCCAGAAATTTTACCTCAAGAGAGTTATTTGTGCTTATGTAGTGCAGATCTATGCAAAAAGCCGCATAAGACTTCTTATTATTCAATAAAAGCAGATAGAAGATAACCATGTTTGATAGACTGAAATCAAATTGAAGTGAGGTTTGAATCTCAGATATTTTATATTAGATGTATATATAACGTGTATCGGCATAAGATGAATCTGACAATCAAAGCATATTTGAGGAGGTCATTATTAAATAGCAAATAAAAGGGGCCCTAGGGAAGAACCCTGAGACACCCGTTTCAATTATACTAGACTGTGAAAGAGTAGCATTAAGAGACACACTTTGAGTCTATAGTGAGATAGCATAAACCAAAGAACAGCCGATTTGGAAAGACCAAAGATATAATTTATCAAGAAGAATATAATGATTAACCATGTCAAACGCCTTAGTGAGGTCAATAAAAATTGCACCTGTAGAATGTTGTTATCTTGTGCAGAAAAAAAATCATTGGTAAATATAGTAAGGGCAGTTGTTGTAGAGTGATTAGCTCTAATCTGGATTGATTTGAGTCAAAATAGAAAAATCATAATATATTTAGCCAAGCTTAAAAATAAGTTTTTCGAATATCTTGCTACCAGAGGTGTAGTGGTAAAAAAAGGGTGGGTAAACTATAAATTCTGTGATATGTGGATCAGGACGCGATCGCCAATAAGGGGGCCACGGCATACCGGTGTATCTGTTGACATTGCTATAGGCTTCCTTTATCACTGGTTGTTCCCTATTAGGTCACAATCAGTATCAGTTTATACATTAGCCACTATCTTACGTAGAAAAACTACATTACCCATACTCCTAAGCGTAAAGCACTTTCTGATTGGTCCAACTCGCTGTTACATAGAAACGTTTACCGTACCCGCGAAACCGCAACAGCTAGAGCGACAATAACTAGCTAGCTGACTAGCAAAGGGAGCTTCTTGTCATAACTTGGCCAGAGAATTAAATAACATCAGTTATTTATAGACAATATATCCTGAATTTCACTAATGGGAAAAAGTGCTAGGTGACCTTCAACTCAGTCTGAAAGGGTAGGCTACTAATCAATGCAGTGGCTTTGGGTTAGTGGCATGAATCTGCCATTAACCAAATTAACCTCAAAACATTAAGTTGAGTCCTGTTTTCGAGCTCACTCACTTGGGCTCTTTCTGAGACCGTTTGCTGGCATCAGGAGGACGGTGCTGTCTTGGCGGCGCTTAAAAAAGTCTGATGCTTCCTGCTTGATGTTTAGGCCCCCAAGTCGACTTCAAGGCAGCGCTGCGACCGGGACTTCAAGGCACCAACCACTGCCCAAACGTAGTACCTTCCAGGCAGCGCTGCCTGGAAGGCGACGTTGGGGGCAACCATACACCAAACACCGCAAGAGATTGGTCAACACTGACAGTAATGCAGCGCAATGTGATAAACTTAGGTTTAACAACCTATGAAACTAATAATGAACAATATGAAACTAAAACGACATAAGCTTAATTTAGAATGGCTTTTGGACGATAGGCTATTCAGAGGTGGATAAACGCACTTTGGAGGTGGGTAAACGCACTTTGAAGGTGGGTAAGCGCCATTTCCAAATTTTGAGAGGCGCATAAACGGCGTTTACGTGCGTTTAGCCTCCACTACATCACTGTTTGCTACATTACTGATTATGGAGATTGGCCTATAATTATTAACATCAAGTGAATCCCCACCTTTATGTAGTGGTGTTACTTTTGCAAATTTCCACATTAATGGGATTACACAGGTGGAAGTGATAAATTAAATAACCAAAGCGGAAATGCAAGAACATGAGCAGAGAGTTGATAAACTTAATATCCAGACTCGGCACCAGCACCAGTAGAGGAT
>NC_045744.1:26289222-26289424 GCF_008692095.1 Etheostoma spectabile
GGGATTCACTTGATGTTAATAATTATAGGCCAATCTCCATAATCAGTAATGTAGCAAACAGTGATGTAGTGGAGGCTAAACGCACGTAAACGCCGTTTATGCGCCTCTCAAAATTTGGAAATGGCGCTTACCCACCTTCAAAGTGCGTTTACCCACCTCCAAAGTGCGTTTATCCACCTCTGAATAGCCTATCGTCCAAAAG
>NC_045744.1:26289449-26297694 GCF_008692095.1 Etheostoma spectabile
CGTGGTACACATCCACAGTCCATCCCCCTCCAGCTAGCAACCATCCCTATACTTACATGGCCCCAACCCCGTTGACACATCCACATCAGCCGCCCAGCCAGCTAGAAACCATCCACTATCATTACAGACCAGGGACACATCCACATCATCCCCCATCCAGCTAGCAACCATGCCACTACATTACGCGCCCGGTACCCCCGTACACAATCACAGTATAGCCCCCCATCCAGCTAGAAACATCACATCATTACACTCCACGGCCGGGGACCACATCCACACTCAGCCCGCCAACCAGCTGACCATCCACTATGCATTACAACTCTGCGCGTAGGCACACATTCACATCAGAGCCCCCCGCCAGCTAGCACCCCACTATCATACAGCCCGACCCGGGACCCATCCACATTCATGCCCCCAGCCACTAGAAACCATCCACTATCATTCAACTCTCCGGCCTTGGGACACATTCCACTCCGCAGGCCCCCACCACTAGAAACCATCCACTGTCATTACAACTCCCCGGGACACATCCACATCAGACCCCACCACGAGCAACCATCCACTATATTACAGCCAAACCCGGGTACCCATCCACATCAAGCCCCCAGCCAGCTAGAAACCATCCACTATCTTAGCAGACCATGGACACATCCACAGTCATCCCCATCATCTAGCAACCTCCCCGTGTATCATTAACAACAGCCCCTGACCCGGGGACACATTTCCACAGTCAAGCGCCCCCATCCACTAGCAACCATCCAATCATACAGCCCAGACCCGGGACCCATCTACAGTCAGACCCCCCCTTCCAGCTAGCAGTCCTCCACTATCAGTTACAGCGCCCACCCTGGGACTCATCGGGTACAGTCCAACCCCAGCCAGCTGCACTCCCCATCATTCAGCCCCGACCCTTTGACCATCCACATAAGCCCCCCCACCACTACAAACCCGCCCCCCTTATCATTACGCCCCGCCCGGACACATCCAAATCATCCCCCAGCCAGCTAGAAACCATCCACTATCATTACAACTCCGCGTCCGGGGAACAGCCACCTCAATCCCCAACCAGCTAGCCACACCATCCCCTATCATTCATCCACCCGACCCGAGGACCCAGCTACACATACTAATATAATTTAATCATGTGGTAGCATGGTTCGTTAAGTTTAAAGGATACCCTGGACGGATGGGGTGTGGTCGCGATTTTGGTTTTATTTTCCCATATGTTACACGCTCAGTGCTTATTAAAACCAACCATTGACGACCAACCATGATAGACCCCTCTCTCCATATAGTCTTTGAATCAGTCTGTTACTGTTGTTGAAACCAGTGAAGGAACTTTCTCAGAGATAATTTTGTAATCTATCCTAGGCTTTTTTCGATATTTCTGTAAACTCTAATTGCCTCTATATATTTTCATCTGGGAGGAACCCCGTTTTTGCATTTAATTTTATCCCAATCGGTTGGATAAAATAATATTTGACAAAGTGGCTTTGACATCAAGCCCACTTTGTAATAAATCTATAGGTACATTATATACGTGTTTCGCCATTCAGCCGAAAAACTACAGAAAAGTACAGATCTCTAGCACAGGTATTATTTTTGGGTTAAATCACCAACTAATTGTGATAATTAATCGTGATCTCAATATTGGTCCAGAATAATTGGGATTATCCTTCAGCATAGAGCGTGCAGGCCATTACCCCACCCCCACCACGTGTTTCAGTGTCGAAAGTTAGGGCCCTGCCTTTGCCTGAGGCATCCCCAGCACCACTGAATCATCTCAGGGTGTTTAGTGTGACCTCAACGTGCCCTCAGCATATGGAAAGTAGGTCTTACTTTAAGTAAGTCATAGGAGCCTTCTCGCGTGGTACTTTGCATTTTTCAGCCCGCTCTGATTGCTCTCAATGTTTTAATTTGGCGGTACGCTTTCACCCTGAGAACGAGAGTGACCTGTGACCTTTGGGAATGGTCAGCCTGGAAACAAAACACAGGCCTTTGTTGCGTGTCAAAGGGAAAAAACGTCTGCTGGGCCAAAGACACTTCATAAGAGTGGATTAGCTCACAGGGATTTAATAGCCACCTCTATGGACCAAATCAGCCCCGTCTCCATCAAATAGGACCAAATCAGCCATCACGGGAGCTGCAGAAAATCCTATACATCGCATCAGGACGACCCTAAATCCCCTTTTATTTTACCGCATAAGCACCCGCTGGCCTCTTGGCTCGGGCAGGAAACTTTGTTAAAAAAAAAAAAGAACAATGAATAAAAATCTCTAGGAGAAGTTCTTTTGTATGTGCATCCTGGAGTCTTTCTTATCCATCACCACAGGAGTCACGTCACAGTCATCTTTCATTTTTTTACTTGAATTTGAGCCTGAATAAAATGATCTGCGATGCGCACATCGAAAGATTCCTTTGAACAATTCTGGCTGTGATGTCCATCATGCTATTGTCATGATCCAGTGCCGTCTGATTTTTATTTTTTTTTACCCCCCCTGAAGCGCTCAGTAACCTTTTATTCTGCGGTGGGGTATTGCCCCTTCAGGAGCTGGAGCGCAACAGAGATTACACAAAGAAAGCCCATGCGGCTATTAACACCGTATTGTTTATTTGTCTCTGTTCTTTTGGTGCTCAGGTAGTTACCATTCGTCCCTCTGTATCTCTCATCAGTAACAAGAGACCTTTTTTTCTTCAGGCTAGCCATCCGATATGGCACGCGGCTAGTGATTGGGTATTAACCCGGGATCCTTAGAGCACGTTTACCGAATTAGAACACCAGCCTCTGGGGGAAACCTCAGGCGTGATCCTACGTCCTTATCCAGCATCTCATCAGTAAGCTTGTTTTTCCCTGTCAGGGGTATGGGTTTAACACTACAGCATGTAGATTATTGAGAAGTGCTTGTGTAAAAAGAAAAAAATATTATATTAATCCTAATTATATAATAGATTATAAAATTATTTTTCCATCCAGGGAAAGTAGGGTGCAACTGCACGTGAGCAGGGGGTGGTGGGTGTTATGGTGTGCTTTGCTCATCTTATCCACATGAGCTCCCTGCAAACATTTTGTGGGTTCCTCTAAAACCATTGACCTGTATTTTTGCCATGCATTTGCTATTTTATTCTGGATCTTTATCATGGATCATGTTTAAACTTAGGAAATATTGATATATGATTTCATTCATGGAGGGTGCAATTGTCACTAATTCACTTGATAAAGCACAGGCCTGCGGCGATCTTGCCATGCCCCAATCGAGCTTGGCGGTGCAATATGAAACCTTCAAATCACTTAAGTCCAATTTAGGCTTCTTGCGTAATTTCCACGGCGTAGGTGCGTATGTAGATCAGACCCTAGCCTGACTTGCACCCATAGACTGTAAATATTATTGGACAGAGCATGTGTGACGCACCCAGCGGTTTGTGAGTCTGTCTGTGAGCCTTCGTCGAGCCTCCTTGGTTGCAGGTGTGTCAAACGACGCTAATCAGCTCACGCTCCTCACTCGCTCTAACACACACTCCCCACACTCCATTTTGGTCTGGGTGTTCTCTTAAAGAGACACGCTAGATCGAGTGCGACCCACACACAAGTAAAATTGAAGTTGGTCAGGCCACGTACGTAGGCTACAGCAAAAGCTCTCGTAGAGCCCCCTCCGAACCTAATCACCGCGTTAAACGCAAAGAGCACAAAAAAACAATCTTCCATATTCCACCCCGTCTGCTTGTTGATGCGTGACCCCTCTCATTTGATGGCTTAAAGAATAACTGCGAAAAGGAGTGTGGTGTTTGTGGTGGCTATCTTTTAAAGTTGAATGAGGACTTGATCTCCTGTTGTCCTCCGTTGGGATTTGATTTGTGTTTTTATCGGCTGTTGTTGCTATTTGGACCTAGCGTGTCTTACCAATAACAATAGGGTTCAACATAAACTGCAGATTATAGACTGTTGGTCTCTTTGCCTCGTGAAAAAACAGCATATTTTTTACAACTCGTATATAAATTACGATGAGCCCAGAGTTGTGCAAGAAAGCATCCCACTGTCATACTAATAGAGGAAAACTCATACGCTCCAGCCAGGAGACCCTTAGCTTTTTTTTTTGATTTAGCCGTAGCTAAATACGGAAACGGAGGAAATCGCTAGCTTGGCTCAGCCAAGGTAACAAAAAAGACAACAGAAGCTGCGGAAAAAGTGATTTCCCATCAAGCAATCAATGGCCTTCTGTTTTTACAGATACAAACATTTTAATTAGTGAGCTGTTTGGAGGTTCTGGGAGGTGGTTTGTTAACCTGTGGACAGAACCAGGCTAGCTTGTTTGGTCTAAGGCTACTATCGCCGTCTCTCATCTAGATCTTGCAATATGTGAGTAAGCGTATTTCCCAATTCAAACTTATCTCTTTTCTCTTTGTTGTATTTGTTCCCCATGGGTCTGAAACTAGTACTTTTACAGCAATGAAAGTAAAGGTTATTCACCAGATTCTAGGTTAGTTTGCAGTTTTTATACCTGGAGGACCGTCAGTTTAACAATATCAGAGCACCTTCTGAATGTGGGACTCTGCCTATCAAATATTGAACACAATCATCAATCTAACAGTACAATCCATGAATAAGGTAAGTAGTAAGTACACATTTGTAAACACATTTTTAACATGAATTTCCACAGGACCACAGCTGTTCCCCCTGGTGTTGCCATATTTTACTCATCATTTTATTTCTAAAATCTCATTCCACTAGTACATTACATGTACATTGTTAACGGATCAGGAGGTCGCAGTCTGCAGCTATGTAGACCCGTCCCCCCCCCAAAACTAGGTGGCAGTGTTCCATGACTTATAGTGTTACGTTTCATCTTGGGACTCTCCCGGGCTGTCCAGTCCAAATGCTATCTATACTGTTTTTTGGTTTTGGGTTTTGTGGGGTTATTTTCCCCGTTTGGCCTTTCCCCTGTGTTTTTTTTCTTGTTTTTCTCCCCGGTTGTCCTGGGTGTTCTGTCTTGTGATTCCCGGTAAGTGTCTGTTTGTTCTACTTCTGTTATTTTTATAGTCAGCTTTCCTGTCTTGTGCGTGTCTAGTCTTGTCTAGCTTCCTTTGTTTCTCTGATTGTCCAGCACCGCCCTCATGTGATCCACCTGAGGTCTCCCTGTTCCCCGTGACCGCAGTACCTCCTGTATTTACCCCCATGTTCCTTTGTCCTCTTGTTGGATCATTCCAGTTTTGGTTTGCCTGGTTGCCGTCGTCCCTTGACTGTCAACCTTGCCGTCTCCCCCGTGTGCTACCTGTTTTTGTTTTTCCTAGTCGTGCCTTCTTATTCATCTGCCCGCCCTGCCGACCTGTTTCCTGCGTCATCCCGGCCTGCCGTCCTGTATTCCCTGTGATTTTTCTCCCCATGCATTTTGCCCTTGTCCCCTGCCTCCCTTCTACAGTGCCTGCGTTTGCTGTGGGAGTGTTTTTGGACTCCACCAGTTGCTCTTGTGTTTGGACTTTGTCAATAAATATTCCTGCCTTGCCTGCCTTACTCTGCGTTCGGGTCCTCCTTTATCCCGTACCGTGACAAATTTACTATCTAAAGTACACAAAATATGCTTGTCTTGATTTAAATGGCAAAAAGTCTAATGTTTTCAAACTACATCTAGAACTATCGTTATCCATTAATGACCAGCTGCATGTTTTTTTTATTTATATAGTGTACATACTGTAAGCCCCATGTGTACAGTTTTTAACATATCAGTTAAAAGTACATAAATCCATTATCATCTTAACTAGTCGTTCATATATCAAAAGCTTTTTACTTTAAAAAAGTAGCTCATGTTTTAACATATACCGATAAACACAAAATAATACAAATTTCCTAATTTAGTATTTACATTATGTAGCTCCTCACCACTACAGCGGTGTGTAGCTGGTAGAGTGTGTAGAGCCAGATGCGTTGTCACTTCTGTGTGGTTTGCAATAAAAGTGTTAAACCACGGTGGACTCAGGAGATTACTGTTTTTTTGTCTAATCACAGGAATTCATAACACATGATTGCATGTTTGTCGTGTTCATAAATTTTCAATAAATCTATAATGAGTTTGTATTATAATTGTTTATAAGAGAATATTCAATGTACAGTGCAACTGCTTCAACGCTTGGCTGTGTAGAGCTATTTGAGTGGATTTTCACACTGTCTCATAAAAGTTATGCAAGCATTTCCCAGATGTTTCTTTTTGTTGAAACATGCTCACTTTCGTTTATGAACATAGCTCACTAAATCACCAGTGATGAAGGCCCAAACAGATTAGGAACTGACTGACACACACCCAAAACAACACACACACTATGCTTTTTTGTATCAACCTATAACCCAACCACATGATTACACACACATACACATTTTGTTTGTGATCCTATAAATAAAGTAACAGGAACTGCCTCGGCGACTCCGTGTGGGTGTTCGCCTAGCAGTTTGCCCTTTGTACAAAGTAGCTTGGTTGGCCCTTTTCATCTTTGAGCCCATCTTAAAGGGAAGAGGAAATCCCTCTTCACATTTTCTGGTTCCTTTGAGCCGGACCTGGTAACTGTTGCGACGCACGGAATAATCTACACCGTAAGCCTGTCGTCCTCCAGCCGACAGTCAAGCGGGCTGAAATCCCGAGTGGACGTACATTCGTCCCTGCCGGTGATATAGGGTTCACCGTGTCGCCACCACAGGACGCTCGCCAGATCCAACCTTCGATTGGCAAAAGGGGTGAGATACTGAACACCATACTAAGAATGGCGTAAGTCAAAAAAGTAAAAAACGTACAGTCAAACTGTTTTAGAGCAATACAGTCAGTCAGAACCCAGATATAAATACAGTGACAAAGAAACGCATAACGGCCTAGAAGAACAGTGTATGAGTGTGTATGTGAATGTGAATGAAATAAATATCACTGAAGTGATGTTAAAGGTCTATAGAGACTGACCAGTGATAGTTTGTTGTTTTTGTCATTTGCAAAAGAAGTACGACATCTAAAGACCAACGGTCGACACAGTCCATCAACACAGCACCGGCACCAGGTAGCTTGGTAGAAGGTCGTGTTGTTGTCCTGTCTCAAGACTTGTGGGTCAGTGAAGTTTGTGATTATCCTTTTGTGACTAAAATACAAAAACTGGGACGAACTAATTCAAGAGGTCCGATATAGTTTATCACCATAAAATATTACTTTGACACTCCGGATTGCCTAGTAGATATCAGTATGTTCCCAATCAAAGCCAGAAGATTTTGTCATCCAATGACAAGACTTTCAGCCATGTTAAGGTTGGTCCAAATAGCATGCATAGACACAGAGGATGAGTAATTTGTATAGAGAAAATGAAGACAGCTCTATGATGACGGAACCAACACCCATCACAGGACATACCCTTATTCATTATCACTGACCTATCTCATGGCCATTCCTTTAATCCAGTTTTCTCCATCTGTTGTTCTCATCATCTGAGTGTTCATTCTAGTATAACACATATTGTGAACGGGATAGCGCATTTCTTTCGCATTAACCCGTTGGATGTCCAACAGGGCAATCTTAGAATTAAATCCTCTACTGGTGCTGGTCTGATGTCTGGATCTTAAGTTTAATCAACTCTCCTGCTCATTTTTCCTTTTCTTGCATTTCCGCTCTGGGCTTATTTAATTTATCCTTTCCACCTGTGTAATCCCCATTAATTGGAAATTGCAAAAGTAACACCACTACTAAAGGTGGGGATCACTTGATGTGTAAATAATTATAGCCAATCTCCAATAATCATTAATGTAGCAAACGTGATGTAGTGGGCGGCTAAACGCCGTAAAACGCCTTTATGCGCCTCTCAAATTTGGACATGGCGTTACCCACCTTTCAACTTGCGTTTACGCCACTCCAAAGTAGCGTTTTATTCCAACCTCTGATAGCCTATCGTCCAAAAGCCATTCTAATTAGCTTATGTCGTTTTTATTTTTCTTATTGTTCATTATTGTTTCATAGGTTTTAAACTAAGTTTTATCACATTGCGCTGCATTTACTGTCAGTGTTGACCATCTCTTTGCGGTGTTTGGTGTATGTTGCCCCCAACGTCGCCTTCCAGGCAGCGCTGCCTGGAAGGTACTACGTTTGGGCAGTGGTTGGGTGCCTTGAAGTCCCGGTCGCAGCGCTGCCTTGAAGTCGACTTTGGGGGCCTAAAACATCAAGCAGGAAGCATCAGACTTTTTTTAAGCGCCGCCAAGACAGCAGCCGTCCTCCTGATGCCAGCAAACGGT
>NC_045744.1:26297732-26297856 GCF_008692095.1 Etheostoma spectabile
GGACTCAACTTAATGTTTTTGAGGTTAATTTGGTTAATGGCAGATTCATGCCACTAACCCAAAAAGCCACTGCATTGATTAAGTTAGCCTACCCCTTTCAGACATGAAGTTGAAGGTCACCTAG
>NC_045744.1:26297872-26298032 GCF_008692095.1 Etheostoma spectabile
GTGAAATTCAGGATATATTGTCTGATAAATAACTGGATGTTATTTAATTCTCTGGCCAAGTTAGTGACAAGAAGCTCCCTTTGCTAGTCAGCTAGCTAGTTATTGTCGCTCTAGCTGTTGCGGTTTCGCGGGTACGGTAAACGTTTCTATGGTAACAGCG
>NC_045744.1:26298128-26298512 GCF_008692095.1 Etheostoma spectabile
GATTGTGTGACCTAATGAGGGAACAACCAGTGATAAATGACAGCCTATAGCAATGTCAACAGGATACACCGGTATGCCGTGGCCCACCTTATTGGCGATCGCGTCCTGATCCACATGATCACAGAATTTATAGTTTACCCACCTCTTTTTTTACCACTACACCTCTGGTAGCAAAGATATTCGAAAAACTTATTTTTAAGCAATTGGCTAAATATATTAATGATTTTTCTATTTTGACTCCAAATCAATCCAGATTTAGAGCTAATCACTCTACAACAACTGCCCTTACTATATTTACCAATGATATTTTTTCTGCACAAGATAACAACATGTCTACAGGTGCAATTTTTATTGACCTCACTAAGGCGTTTGACATGGTTAATC
>NC_045744.1:26298598-26298782 GCF_008692095.1 Etheostoma spectabile
CAAAGTGTGTCTCTTAATGCTACTCTTTCACAGTCTAGTATAATTGAAACGGGTGTCCTCAGGGTTCTTCCCTAGGGCCCCTTTTATTTGCTATTTTATAAATGACCTTCCTCAAATATGCTTTGATTGTCAGATTCATCTATATGCCGATGACACAGTTATATATACATCTAAATATAAAATA
>NC_045744.1:26299565-26299855 GCF_008692095.1 Etheostoma spectabile
TTGTTTTTCTCATACTTGATATTCATAATTGATACTTATACTTGATATTTTTATTTTTTTATTTTTTATTGTTTTTGTTTGTTTATATGTATGTACACGTACAGTATATATGTATGTATTTGTGTGTGTGTGTATATATGAATATATTTGTGTAAGTAACTGTGTAAACGTACGTGCGCATGTATATTCATGTGTGTATATTTGTACATACTATATGTATATTTTATTTATTTATTTTCTCAAACTGTTATTATTATTAACTATAACTGTTTTTTTGTTTAATATTTATT
>NC_045744.1:26300000-26300162 GCF_008692095.1 Etheostoma spectabile
TTTTGTTAATTGTCTTGTCTAAATGTGAATGTACTGTATATTTTCTTTGCCTTTAAGGCACATCTCAAGGGATTATTCCTAATAAAGAATTTCTTCTAGTAGAGGTAGCTAACCCTCGCTATGGACAAAAAGATGAAAATGACAGACCAGACATGAGACCCA
>NC_045744.1:26300278-26300404 GCF_008692095.1 Etheostoma spectabile
AGTTTTGGCTTAAATGGACTGGAATGTTTGAAGTGTCTCCAAGTGGTGTTTGGCCACAGATTTGGACGAATTAAAGGCACATACACAGGAACAAACGCTGGTAGCGAGGTACTGGCCCCATCAAGC
>NC_045744.1:26300429-26325338 GCF_008692095.1 Etheostoma spectabile
ATATCTCAAGACACTGTACAGATAGACCACACTCCAGAATTTACAAGGACCCAACAGTTCTAGTAGTTCCTCCAGAGCAAGCAACAGTGCGACGTGGCGAGAAAAACTTCCTTTTAGGCAGAAACCTCGGTCAGACCCAGGCTCTTGGTAGGCGGGTGTCTGAGGCGGGGTGGGGTTAGAATGAAGAGTGGCAATAAAAAAAATAAAAAATAGTAGTTGTAGCAGTTTTTGTAGTGTTCATGCATAGTAGGACGCTGTGCGGCATTAAGGCACAGCAGGACGTAGCAGACGTAGCAGGCCCGCAGTGGTAGCGTTGAAATGTCACACAGAACGGTAGCGGGACCATGCGACAAGCTGCTTCCCTGATTTCGGAGCCTCTCTGATCCAAGGGAATATGCTGGGGAAAAAAGAACATAAGGACTCGGGGAATGACTCCCAGAGCTAGGTGTAACAAGCATTTCTGGGACATGGATTCACAATAATGAAAAGATGGAAAGATAGAGGAGAGAGGAGCTCAGTGTATCAAATAAGTCCCCAGCTGTCTAAAATTATTACAGCAAAACCAAGAGAGACAAGGTAAAGAGAGCTCCAGCCCGGCCGGGCCAGAAACTCTCCCCAACCGGATCGGGGCTGTATGCAAGTCTCCCTTAGTTCTATTATATTCTTGATATATGATAGAAAAATCTGAAAACTATGTGACTAATACTACTCCCCTAACAAATTCGATTCTATGCCCTAACTATGTTCAAAATAAGTCCCCAGCTGTCTAAAACTTTACAACACACCAAGAGAGACGAGGTAAAGAGAGCTCCAGCCCGCCGGCTAGAACTCTCCCAACCGATCGGGCTGTATGCCAAGTCTCCTTTATTTCTATTTCTTGATATTATGATAAGATAAATCTGAAAACTATGTGGCACTATACTCTCCCTAACATATTCGATTCTATGCCCTACTAGTGATCAAAATAAGTCCCAAGCTGTCTAAAACTATTATTACAACAAAACCAAGAGAGACAAGTAAGAGAGCTCCAGCGGTCGGGCCAGACGCTCCCCCACCGGATCGGCTGTATGCCAAGTCTCCCTTAGTTTATATAGATAGAAAATCTGAAAACTATGTGACTAACTACTACTCCCTACAATATTCGATTCTATGCCCTAACTATAAGCTTTATCAAAAAGGAAAGTCTTAAGTCTACTCTAAATGGAGACGGTGTCTGCCTCCCGGACCCAAACTGGAACCGGTTCCACAGGAGAGAGCCTGATAGCTGAACGCTCTGCTCCCGTCTTTACTTAGTAGAGATCTAGGACCACCAGTAACCCTGCATTCGGGAGCGTAGTTCTCTCCCAGGGTTGTAAGGTACTAAGCTCTTTAAGATAAGATGGAGCCTGACCATGAATAGCCTTTGTAGGTGAGGAGAAGGATTTTAATTCTATTCTAAATTTTACAGGAAGCCAATGCAGAGAAGCTAAAACAGGAGAAACGTGATCTCTTTTTTGGTCCCGGCAGAACACGTGCCGCCAGCATTGGATCAGCTGTAGAGTCTTTATGGATTTTTTCGAGCAGCCTGATAGTAAGAATTGCAGTAATCCAACCTAGAAGTAACAAAGCATGGACTAATTTTTCTGCATCATTTTTAGACAGTATATTCCTGATTTTTGCAATATTACGTAGGTGAAAAAGGCGATCTGAAATTTGCTTTAAGGGAATTAAAGGACATGTCCTGATCAAATGACTCCAAGATTCTTCACAGTGGTGCTGGAGGCCAGGTGATGCCATCCAGAGTAACTATATCTTTGGATAGTGCGTCACGGAGGTGCTTGGGTCCGAGAGCAATAATTCAGTTTATCTGAGTTTAACATTAGAAAATTACAGGTCATCGAGTTTAATATCCTGAAGGCACGTTTGAAGTTTAGCTAACTGATTAGTTTCATCCGCTTGATTGATAGTATAATTGAGTATTATCTGCATAACCATGAAAGTTTATGGAGTGTTCCTAATAATACTGCCTAAAGGGCATATATAAAGTGAACAGGGTGGACCGAGCACAGATCCTTGTGACTCCATGACTAACCTTGGCGTGCACAGAGATTCATCGTTAACATGAACAAACTGAGATCGATCTGATAATAGACTAAACCAGCTTAGAGCAGTCCCTTTAATGCCAATTAAATGTTCCAATTCTGTAATAAGTATAATGGTCAATGGTATCAAATGCAGCGCTAAGATCTAATAACACAAGTACAGAGATAAGTCCTTGTCTGAAGCAATTAGGAGGTCATTATTATTTTTCACAAGTGCTGTCTCTGTGCTATGAGAACTCTAAATCCTGACTGAAATCCTCAATAAGCTGTTGCTAGCAGAAAGTCGCACAGCTGTTTGGCGACTGCTTTCTCAGAAACTTAGAGAGAATGGAAGGTGGATATAGGTCTAAGTTGGCTAAAACATCTGGATCAAGGTTTGGCTTTTCAGAAGAGGTTAATTGCAGCTACTTAAAGTACTGTGGTACATAGCCTGTATAAAGACAAATGGTTATTTCAGTAGCGAAGTTGACTAATGGTAAAACTTCTTTAAGTAGCCTAGTCGGGATGGATCTAAGAGGCAGGTTGATGGCTTAGATGAAGAAATAATTGAATTAAATTGATAAAGATCAAGTGAAGCAAGCAGTCAAAACGTGTATCGGGTTTCAGCTGTTTCTAAGGTTCTGAGTTTAGAGATAAGCCAGTTAAAGGCAGGTCTTGGTGAATTTTGCTCTAATAGTTATAATTTTATCATTGAAGAACCTCATAAAGTCGTTACTACTAAGAGCTATGGGAATACTTGGCTCAGTGAGGTGTGACCTGTTAGCCTGGCTACAGTGCTGAAAAGAAACCTGGTGTTCCTATTTCCTCTATCAATGACGAGTAGTACGCTGCTCTGGCTTTACGGAGGGCCTTCCTATACGTTTTAAGACTTTGCCGGTAAACGAGAATTTTCCAGTTTGGTGGAGCGCCAGATCTTCTCAAGTCTCGCGATATTTGCTTTAATTTGCGAGTTTCTGTTTACCATGGAGCTAACCTTCTTTGTTTTATTATCTTCTTTTTTAGAGGGGCAACAGAGTCTAGAGTCATTCGTAGCGAGCCAGCTGCACTATCACCAAAATGATCGATTTGGGAGGGACTAATAGCATACGAGTCCTCCGTTACTTTGGGACTTGGTAATGAATTAAATGCTAACGGAATCGCATCCTTAAATTTAGCTACAGCACTATCAGATAGACATCTTGTATAGGACGTTTTGCCTACTGGCGTGTAGTTTAGCAGTATAAACTCAAAAGTAATCAAACAGTGGTCAGATAGGAAGGGTTTCTGTGGGAACACTATTAAATGTTCAATTTCAACACCATATACCAGAACAAGATCGAGGGTGTGGTTATAACGGTGAGTCGGTTTATGAACACTTTGAGAGAAGCCAATAGAATCTAATAGAGAGATAAACGCAGTACTAAGGCTATCATTCTCATCGTCCACATGAATATTAAAATCCCCTACAATAATAACTTTGTCCGTTTTTAGCACTAAGTTCGATAGAAACTCTGCAAATTCGGATAAAAATTCAGAAAATAAGTGATTGCAAGCAGAAGGAGGGTGAGTGCACGCTCACTTACCGTTTGTTCACAATAATGCCACTAAGGCTTATATTTGTCAATTAGAAATAAAAAAATAAAAAAGTCCTATCTCATGTTTTAGGCCAAGTTTATCTCAGTGGAACCTCAGTGGATGTTGGGTGGATGTATCAAAATTCAACTAATGAGTTGAGTGAGGTTCACTCGAGGGATAACTGACGAGTGAGTTTTACAGCACCGATGACTTTTGTGAAATACTTTTTAATTCATTTAGTGGGATTATTGTTAAACACTAGCCTTGGAAATCCAGACCCAAATCCAAAAGATTAAGGGTCTGGTATTGAGTAATGAAAGTTGCCCATCTTGAAGGGCAGCTCCAAGCATGCGTTTGAAAATCTCACTGCATGCAATTGGATAACACTACGACCAATCACACCAACACACGGGGTGACGTATCCAGAGTCCCATACGCTAAGCTACCAGCAGAGCTAACTGGTAGATTAAACTGTCGTCATCTGTTTAGCTCGCCCCTGGCCCGCCTACATCAGATACACCGATGTGATTGGTGCAGCTCGGCTACAAGGGTATAATTAATGAGCAGCATTACTCGATGCCAGAGTAACTCGCAAATTCAAATTGTGCTCTCGTGAGAACTGTGGATTTGAGGGTAGTTAAACATTGGCCTTTATTTTAATTTTATTTTTTCCTGCATGACGACGTGAGCCGGAGGTGTAAAAGTAATGTCAGGGACATCTACAAAGAGCCCCAAAGTCAATGAAATCGCAACAGCTGACAGGAAATCATCCCTGCAAACACTTGAGTTTGCTTTGTGTCCAACAGAGCATTTCATACCCTAAACAACAAACGTCCAACACAATAGAGCTCTGTTCTCTCGCTACTTGAGCCAGTAAAGACGGTTGTCTGTGACACATAGCCCCTCCAAAAACTATACGTACAGTACTGTTAAAACTGTGTAACATCAACAGGAGCAGATGCTACTCCCCCCCCCCCCACAGTAACTGGCTGCTGTGTGGGATGTGCGCAGCTTTGGCTTGCTCATGAGGTGTTGCCAAGTTAGGCTGTTTCACACCCACTTGGCAGCTTTTCATTAGCTTTTCGGGGAAGAAATGTACTAAAAAAAGTATTTTGGTGGTTTGGATAAACAGTTCTCACTGGAACTTGATTTTGTTTTTTGTCACAAACGGCTTTGGCAAGAGCCTCTTAAAATCATATTTAATCATTTAAATGTTTGATGGGAAGCTGATATGATCCCACTGCTGCCATGCTCTGAAGAAGCAAAACAATATTTGTATTAACTTTTACTAATGCTTTATGCTGGTTTGTTGATTTTAGGACTGCGTGATATGAGGAAAATATGTAATATGCATTTCTGCCCCTTTCAGTATTCTGCACAAACAAAACAATTTACTTGTTGAATTTATGACAAATGAAAGGAAATCATTTCCAACATGCTTTTATTGAACAAATTGAACACTGAATTAAACACAAAAGGCACCACAAAGAAAGTCAGTTACAAGTTAAAGTGCAGTTTTTCTACTGATATTTTCTTTCAACAAACACAAAATTCTGAGTGTCTTTTGCAATATGACACAACCTTTCTCGATTTGTTTACTGTGCCAGTTGATGAAAAAACGATATAGTGTGCAGTCCGAATTGATTCAATGACTACATCTTTGCTCGTCACAGAAAAACAAACCTGGATTTGTTCTCCACTCATATTTTAATACTTTTATATAGTCAGCTAACAATGTAACTTTTACATTTTGGGAAACAAGTTTATTCACTTTCTTGCAGAAATCTAGATAAGTAAAGAGATGATTAGTTTTAGGGGTGCAGGTGAATTTTGACATAACCAGTCTTTATGCTAAGCTAAGCTAACTGGCTGAGAGTGGCATCATCTCGTCTCCACTAACTCTCGGCAAGAAAGCAACACATGCAAATCACTCAAAATATGAAATAAAAAATCTCATGATACATAAGTGAACGTCTGTTTCAGTGTGTGAATGTCAGCTCCTGGTCAAACTTTATTCACTTTTATTTCATGTGTTTCTTCTCCTAACACAAATTAGAAAAGCGGAGTGGAATGTCCTCTCTCCTTTTATAAAAGTCATATTTGTTATTATTTTATTGCTTGAGAACTAGCTGACATACAAGGCATTAGTAAGGCGTCTGAATTATGCAAGAAGTCTCTGTTTATAATCAGAGAGTGCTGTGTCAGCCAGGTTGGCAACATCCCATGAATGGATCCAAAATGTAAACGCATCTAAAAAAAATACTTCCAAGAAGTGACGATAAAAACAACCCACTTCAACCTCAGTTGAATCAACCTTGTGACTGTTTATCTCTTACAACTGTTTTTAATATCCTGTGTTTCTTGGGGCCTTTAATCCAGGATCTCGTCGAAAAAGTTGCTGCAGGTTTGGCCATCAACAGTTCCTCTATGAATTACTGTTTCCTGTCAAGAAGAGGCCTGGCACGTCAACAATGGCTGGCAGGAAAAAGTTGTGGCTCTTACTGTCAGTGCTCTTGTATTTCATTAAAAGGGTCTGTGTGTATGCGTGCTCGTGTGTCTCCGTGTGTGTCCGTCCACTGAGACAGAGGGCAGGTTACCCACGTCACTGTGTTGGACTGAGACTCGCGGCATCAAAGACAATGTCACAAGAACAACATGAGCCATTGTCCTCCGACCTGCTGTGCACCGGAAAACACTGCTCATGATCCCATAACAAAGATTTGGCACAGATAGTCTCCTAAAGGGTCTTTATGGCCACACTAAATTCTTATGGATCTAGATGTTATGCTAATTCCAAAAACTCTACGCTGAAATGTGTTCAACACCTGTGTGTTGGAGGGTTGTGGAACGGCCGTTCTCTATTTGCATGCCTACATTGTGTTGTGTGTTGTGTGTGTGTGTGTGTGTGTGTGTGTGTGTGTGTGTGTGCATAACCTCTGCGTAGGGAGGGGCAGAGGGCCCACGGAGGGAGTCGGCTTAGGCCAGGACGACCTCCCATCATGGGGAGTGTGTAGCCAGAAGGAGTTTATAAATTCCCATACATGTTTACTCCTCACTCCAAATCTGCCCAATTCTCGTGCTATCAGCACTGCTGAGAGGAAACGTCTAGTCCATGTCTGTAGGTGTGTTTGGCTTTGTCAGAGAAAAGGGCGCGAGCTTTGCACGAGATGGACTGTGAAATCCACCGACTGGTCTGAAATAACTCTGCATTGTGTTATCGTTCATTTGGCTTGCAGAGTGCTGAGTAGACACCTGAGATGAGTCTTGTTTGAACTTGGCTGGCCACTCATTGTAATCCTCGAGCGTTACCACTTCTCTCTGAACCTCCTTTAGCCATCGGCATCCATGTACAGCAGGTACTCCCAGGTGTCCAAGTCCAGCCCGCAGAAGAAGATGCAACACCGCTCAAAGGGCAAGAGCTGCGGCTACTACATGCGCATAGTCTTCTTCTTCTCTTCGCTCATTCAGTCTCTGATCATAGTTAGCCTCGTGCTCTTCCTGGTCTACGGTAAGACGCAGGACTCGGCGTCCACGACACGCATCCAGGACCTGGAGGAGAGCTTCAGCCGGCTCTCCATAGAGAATGTGGCCCTGAGGCTGCAGAGGAAGAACCTGACCAACTTACTCAACACCACCCTGACGGAGAAGGCCCGCAACGACTGGGACCTGGTCAAACTCCGCCACTTCTCAAACATCTCATTGGTCCTTATCCAAGATATTGACAAAAAGATGGTGAGACACTTTTGACTGTATCCTATATGCACATTACTGTCTGGAGTACTTTTTACCTTTTGCGATTTAACTTCAACGTCTTATTTGTAATTGTGGATATGTTTGTGTCAATGAAAGCTAAGTTACAGATGAAAGGAAAAAAACAATCAATATACCTGCAATGCTTTAGTTAGGTTGAGCCTCAGCACCACTAATTACTGTCTAAATGTAATTTTATTTGTGTATTTCAATAAATAGGATTGTAAAATGTAATTTTCAGGTATTCGTTTATACTTTTTAGAACAAGAGGTAACCCAACAGATTATTTTGTATTAAAATTATTACATGTAGCACTCACTTGTTGAACCCATATGTCAGAGTATTTGTAAGACATTAAAAACATAATCATTTTGGTTAATAATGACTACGGTAAACTGTACATTCTAACTATTTTTTTCATTTTGCAACTGGTCTACAACAATTCCCTAAAATGCCTTTTGTTTCACTGATATGAACAGCAACAGTGCAATATTGAGTTGTTCACATGCAAGAACACCGCCCGATGCCCAACCACATGTAAGTTGGACAATTCTTCAGTGCAATCCCAAAAATAATCAAATACTTAAAAGAGACATATGAACTATTTGTCACCTGCCACTTAGAGAAAGATAGATCTGTCTACTTCTTTTCTCCTCTGTCATTCATCTTTTTTCTGAGCAGTTCAGGTTACGGATAACTGCAACTGTGGGCTGCTGACTGAACGACTGAAAGCCAGGCTCGACCTTGTGGAGGCCAACTTCACACAAACGACGCAGAGGTTGAGGATGGAAATGGACCAGACCGCCAAAGAGAGAGACACCATTAGCTTGGAAGCCATCCGTCTGCGGAGGGACAAATCCACACATGAAAAGGAAGTGGAGTTCTTTAGGCAAAAATGCAAAGATGACTTCGCCCAGTCCTTGAGTGGCATTTCCAATGTCTCCAAGGCTTTCCGAGAGAAGATCAGTTCCCTCTTCTCTACGCACATTGCCTTCCAGCTCACCTGTCCCAAACAGAGGGACCACCTGGAGCAGATCCGCACCAATTGCACCAGCTTGTCCATGGAAGTGGAGGACAAGTTCCAGCGTTACCTGGATAGTGTGGGAGGACAGGTGTCAGCCATCCAGGCAGAAAGCAGCCGTCTAAAGGCAGAGAACTGGCGACTGTCTGACGACTACCGCTGGTGCACCACGAACCGCACAGGCCTGATGCTGCAGCACGGACAGAACTTAGCCAAGCTTCAGCGGAAACACGACGAGGACAAGGAGAGACTCTTGATTGATAAGATGAGGCTTAATGGAGACTTGGACGTCCTGAGACACGATGTCAAATATAAAAGTAAAGAGGTTGATCACCTTACAGAGCAAATCAAGCAGCTCAACATGTCCTGCGTGCTTAAGGTAAGAAAAACCGAGCCTTGTCTGATTAAATGAGCATGTTATACACTCTGCAGGGCCGTACGCGGCAGCGGGGCCTCTAGGGGCCACACCCAGGGCTCTCTGAGCTCTTCTGTGTTCTTTTTTTAGAGTTTTACTCACCAAGGTCACATTCAAGATTTAAATATTAGATTATTTTACATAAATGAGACCAATGATACCAAGAACAATCTTGTAAAACATCCTGAACTTTTTAGTGAAGCAGTTTGCCAGTTTAAAATGAGGGAACACAATAAGAGTTTAATTAAGGAAAGTATCTGCAAGCTGTAAACAGCAACAGCTAAGGCTGCTCGATTATGGAAAAAGATGTATTAAACACGATTACACAGTTGACTTTTGGAAAGATGTGGCATTTATTAAAGTTGAAACACAGTGGAAACAACAGTTAAACAAATCAACAGTGACAACTTCCATTTTACCGTTTTAACTTTTTACATTCCCCTTTAGAACACAAGACAAAATAAGAGTTTACTTGCAAACGTAATGTGGATAATAATGCATAATGTGGATAATATAATAATAATTGCTTTTCTCAGATACGTTGTTTTTGTGATGTTTAGGAGGTGAAATTGCGATCAAAATTTGGTTAATTGCACAGTAACAGCAGATGTTACATGAAAGGAATGCTGCTGGAGATTCTCTAATATAGTACACTATAATGTATACATTGTCATTTACTAGACAGGCTATTTTTATGCATGGTATAATACCCCGTTCATATTTAATTATCTGCATGCATTTGTGCAGCTATTAGGTCCTTTTGTCCACACATTTGAGCTTTGTTGTCAATAATACTCTCCGTCTCTGCAGTATTAGAAGACATAGTTGCTTATGTAACACCTGTAGAAATACTACAATACATATCGCAGTGCTTTGATATCTTAACATGCATATGATGCATTAGATTAAAACAGCCCTGCAGGTTATTGGAAATGATCCAGCTTTAAGGGCAGAGGAGGAAGTGGGGGAGGGAAGTTGTCTGCCAGTAAAGTACAAGAGGGCAGAAGGGTGAGAACTGGGTAAATTCTGTTATAGTCTGTGGTCTGTTATACCTAGATATGAAGAAGCTCTATGATGCTCTTTAAGTCAGGGGTTTGCATCCTAAAACAGAAAATGTAAGTTGATATAATCACGTTTTGTGTCTACTCAAAGTAGACAAGTTTTAACCAAAAAAAACAGATAGTTTTGAAACAAATGGTTGATAATCAGTTTTCCCCCATTAACATTGCTCTTATTTTATTTCAGACGAGTTTTGGATTTCCATCTCGGTCAGGCACACAGCCCCAGCTTGGTTGGGGCTTGGGTGGTGGATCCAGCTCTGCCTCGTCCAGCTCTTCTTTTGGGGTTCAGCCAGGTAGGGCAGGGTCAGGGGGATTGAGTTCAAGCTCAGGCTCATTTCCGTCAACATTCAATAAGCCAGTTTCAAATGGGGCCGGCTCGTCAAGCTCCTCTGTCTTGTCATCCGGGTCAGGTAGCTCCACTGGCTCAGGATTCAATAGGCCAGGACAAGGATCAATTGGGACGGGCTCTTCAAGCTCGTCTGTCTCGTCAACTGGGTCAGGTAGCTCCGTTGGGTCAGCATTTAATAAGCCAGGATTGAACGGGGCTGGCTCTTCAAGCTCGTCCGTCTTGTCATCCGGGTCAGGTAGCTCCACCGGGTCAGTACACAATAGGCTAGGACAAGGATCAGTTGGGGCAGGCTCTTCAAGTTCATCCGTCTTGTCATCCGGGTCAGGTAGCTCCACCGGGTCAGTACACAATAGGCTAGGACAAGGATCAGTTGGGGCAGGCTCTTCAAGTTCGTCCGTCTTGTCATCCGGGTCAGGTAGCTCCACTGGGTTAGGAGTTAATAGGCTAGGACAAGGATCCGTTGGGGCAGGCTCTTCAAGCTCGTCCGTCTTGTCGTCCGGGTCAGGTAGCTCCACCGGGTCAGGAGTTAATAGGCTAGGACAAGGATCAGTTGGGGCAGGTTCAGGTAGCTCCACCGGGGCAGGGTTCAATACTGGGGGAGGATACCCAAACATTGGCTCAGCGTCAAATCCAAATCTTAGCCCAAGTGGGACAGGTTCCAATAACCCAGCACAGAGTGGGAGAGGCTCTCCAACTTTTGGGTCATCCTCTGGGTCAAGCGGGACAGGCTCGAATAAACCAGCATCTGGTTCTTCCCTTGGGTCATCCTCTGGTTCTTCTGCCGGGGCGACTGGGGCAACTGGGGCAACGAGTAAAAGCGGGTCAGTCAGCAACCCATTTGCTTGGCTTGGGTTAGGTAACTCAGGACAAAGTAAGTCAGGAAGTGGAACAGGGAAAGTACCATCAACTGGGAATAGTTATGGTGGAACTGGGTCATCCTTTGGTGCAGGAAGAACGAGTGGACTGGGAAGTGGCTCAGGTAAGATTATATACCTGCAGTTTATCATTACTATTCTGGGGCATTTTTATATAAAGGTATGGTTCACCTAGATTCCCAAAAACTTTTTTTCTCACATACCTCGTATCCCAAGTGGTATCCAGCCATGCAGATAGATTTGTATTGTTTGCCAAGGTTTTGAGAAATCCACCAATTCTGCTCCCACCCCAGTACAACAGAGGCAAATGGAAATGTATTCATTGTTCTTAGTGAAATGAAAAGTAAAATTTAATTCATTCCATTTGGATATCTCAAAGCCTGGGTTAATAAAACCCCAAAATTATCTACAAGATAGGTTGATAATTTGGATGAACTGACCTGTTAAACAAACATCAGGAGTAATCAGTTTGCAACCATTCATTTGCATTCAAAGTTTGGGTTCAAACTCCATTATTAATAATTCCTCTTCAGGCCTTGAATGAATGGCTCTGTTTGTAGCCTTAGATCTTGTTAGAAATGCTAATTGTTAGCATTTGTGTAGTATTGTGAAGCATAAATGCAGCTTGATTGATTGCTTCTTGTATTTAACCAACAGTCAACGTCGCTCAGCACGTTAAAGATCTGCAACGCATCATCAACCCCTCAGGCCCAGAGTGAGTATCAAGTGTCTTTGAGCTGTGGGTTGAGAGTGGATGTTAAGGTCTTGCTGGTGTTTTCGTTGTAGTCCCATTAAAAAATGCCTCACAATGCTTTGATTTCTGTACCCTGTCTGTGGCACTCAGCCCCAAACCCACTGGTTCCCAATGAAGACGTAAATGTGTAAATTACATAACGAGTCACCAATACTGTACATAGTTTTATTATTGTTAATGGATTTTCAAAAACAGCTGGGCACTGTAGTTTTTAGCACATGTTACACCACAGGATCTAAATAGGGCATTTGTTAGGAAATATTTTATCTGATTAATATACATTTGGTGTTCTGATGGGTATCTACAGGACAGTGTATGCAGGAGTGACCAGAAATAATGTTAATCTTGTGCCAGCATCCATTAGCCTCCCACCCCCACCCCCCTCTTCCCCTCCCCCCAAAATTGCTCCAGACTTTGACCTATTCTCCCTACCCACCCCTCTACCCTCAGGGTTTTTAGTAGTTTAGTTTCTTAATAAGTATCATTATGGATTATATATTGTTGTATGTTGTGTCTAAATGTGCCTAATCACAAATGAAGTGCCCTCGCAGGAAAAATCTGGTTATTTTGATTTTAATTTTTGGGTTGTAATGATAATAATGGTTGTTTCTGGGGGGAAATTAAGAAATGAACTAAATCAGGCTTTGACTACACAATACATTTGAGTTGGTTTTGGTTTATTTCATGGGATTGGTTGACAATAAGACACATAAAATATCAGCTGACGTATCCATTAACCAAAAGATGTGATGTTTTAAGTTTGATACACTCGCTCATTAGCGTCACATCAAGAAACAACGTTATAACTATTATTTCTTTCTTTCTTTTTCCAGGGAGAAACAAGATCTCTCCAGAATGTTGGGTTAGTCCACCTTAATTAGAAAAGCCAAAGCTTAAAGGAGATTTGTCTCTCACTGCATCCATGAAGCACAGCTCAATACAAGCTTCTCATATTGAGTTCTCACATTTGATATCTATAAATGTATCATATATTACACACTGGGTGGGACAGTTTCATACTTTGATATGCGTCTAGAAAAGTAATTTGAATAACTTTTGCATTTTTGAATGTTAAATGTGAAGTTTGCGTGTTAAGGATTTGTGTCTACACAGTATAAATAAGCACATATTGTATTTTTAGACTACATAAAAATAAAAGCTTTGATTAAACATAAGCACATCAACTGTGGCTGTCTCTTCTCTATAAACAAAGTGGTTTAAGATATTATCAAATGCAGACCGGAAAAGAACAGTTTGTCCCTATGTGCGTCACCTATTGTGTGGCTAATTATCTCAAAATGACTAACCCCTCCCTCCTGTAATGTTTCAGGCGAGAGTCACTGGCAATGCAGTTTAAACCCTGAAGCGTGTTTATGTTTACCTGCCAACCTGTCAGCAGGCCTGAGGCACATGGGAGGAAGTTTTGGAAACGCTCTTGTATACACTGTTACTGTTGGTAAAAACAATGTGAATCATTTCAGAACACGGATATCCATGGCCTAAATAAGATCCCAACATATGTCTTATAAAGAATGGGTGGGTGGGGTGGTCTGGGTATCTTATGTGTGCTATGACCTTTCCCAAAACGTGCCTTGAAGGGTTGAATCTTCTTAAAAGAAAAAAAAAAGATGGAAATGAATATAGAAAATTTTGAACAGGGTTGCCTGTGTGTAGACAGAAAAATACCCCATGTCTGAACCTTTTAGAAATATAAATGGCACTCCTTACACGTCTGTTACAGAGTTTTAAATTGTATTATTGACTCGGACCATAGAATAGCTCAGTGCACATGTATTTTCATTTGGACCACACTACCACGGAGCAGGAAAACCAGCCATCTCGAGAACAGACTAACATCCTGTTTGTTGCTCTGTGAAAGGATGGCACTTTCAATTCACGAACCAGGAGTGTATTGTGTGTTGGCGCCAATTAATAAATACAGCACTTGGACGTGAGCAAAGGGAGAGCTCTTTCCCGTCTAAAGGATATCCTTTGTTTAACATCAAGTGTTTTTCCACATTTGGGATGTGCAGCTCACTGCAGGGGTAGCTGTGAGGATATTAAAGGTCAGCTGTTTGGATGCTTCTGGGAGTCTCTTTATTGGACTCACAGAGACACAGGGCGGGTTGAAACTACTTCGCTGGAAAAGGATTATCTTGATGTTGGTCTGTGCAAACGTGTTTCCTGTCCACTCATGACATTTCTTTATTCCCCGTGCACGCGTAACGCAATTGTTGCTGACGCAGTGCACAATGATTACTATATATCATTATTTAATTTGTTGATATAGACTCGACCAAACTACTAATCTACAGACAGCATATACAGTTAAGGGATACAACTTCAACAGGGTTTGAACAGCAACAATTAATGTTGCAGGAAAGATGCTAGAGATGAACTCATGTGCTTTCCGAAATAAGCATCCAGTGTTTTTTTTTAAAGCATGTTAGAAATGGCTGTATCCAAACTTAACATGTGAACTGTATGAGATGATTTTGATAAAGCATTACACAGTCCACACAATACAGATCAAACAGTGTAGAAGGGAGACAGTTGAACCCCACAGTCAAATTATTGGTATGATTTAAAGAAAAAAAGAATGAAAAAGTACCTGGTGACCGTATCAACTTGTGATTGTGCAACAAAAACAGCTTTTAGAATTGTTTATGGAGCATTTAATACAGCTTTGCACTGCCAAAAATGTTGGGGTGTGATTTTTGTCATTCAGCTAACTCAACCAAAAGTGGACACTATCAAATAGATCTATAAATGCCTGTCCTTATTGTCCTTATTGCCAAGTAGTAGGTCATAACTTAGGCCACATGTACCACTGGGATCAGGATCATCCAGTACAGGATCCGTTTGAGGCTAAATGACAGATTATTAAACACACTGCTGGCTGGGACCCTCAGCATTGTGGACAGCACTGAGAGGCCCTGATGAAGACGGGGGGGCATTGTGCTACAGCCTTCCCATCCACCTCCCTCCCTCTGCTGATGCAGGAAAGGGAACGGGAGCTCACGATTACGACCTCCTTCCTTACCTGGGGTTGCAAGACTGCGAACTCATTGTCTGTTACTGCTAATGTTCCTTCTTTACTGTGACTTCTAATTGCACTTCCTATCTGCCTGGCCTCCTCAGTCCCATGGCTGCCCAGGCAGGTAAAGACCGGGTGCACCGGGTTCTCTGGTGCACATACTATGGTGTTGAGGGGAAGGGTGGAAAACACTGAAAGCAGCTGGGAGGGAGAATGTTCTCCAGCGCTGATGTCCTTTTGTCTTTAAGTCCTTCAGCGCAACCCTGACTTTCACCTTGGCCTCTTTCTGCAGACGAGTTATGGGTTAAGGAAAACACAGGGGTTGTTTAAATTGCTTAAGGAGGATGTATTTGACTTCATGCAACCTGTGTTTGAGCAACTAGACCTAATGTAGCCTCAGTTTTATGGGCTAATCCTGCAGTCCCAAATGTGCAAACGGGATGTCAACATAACAAAACACTGCGGTTCCACAAAAAACCCCACAAAGTCCCATTCATTTGTCCCGGAGAATGTTACGTGACTCACAGTTGGAGCTCTTCTACATCTACAATCGGCAAGAGAGTCTCCCGGTTAAATCAGTAGTCCAAAGTGTCGGGTGTTACAAAAAGGGGAATTCGAATTTAATCTCAAGTCTGGATCAACAATTTGGATCATGCAACAAGGCAGGCCTGCATGGTTCTTTTCTGGAAGGATTGTAAAGATTTACAAAGAATGTGTATACAGTATTTACTCTCTAACTAGGAACGATTGAGGGGATGGCTGTGAAAGAAATGTACACGGTGATAAGAGACAATGAGGTTTGACTAATATCTCATGTTACTGTACTGTTTGTTAATATTGTATGTGGCGGAGTGCAAATCTTCCACCAAAACAAGTTCCTTCCCAAGACTTATTTCCAGAGCAACCGTTGCTACGTCCAGTGCTTAGCGCCACCCAAGAAAATTGTGATTGGTTTAAAGAAATGCAAACCACCCAGTGTATTTTTTGCCCCAGAATGTGTGTGGTGTAGCCGGACCGGACACCACAGCTCCGCGGAGATCTGCTGGAGGTCTGGCAATGCGAGACTATTTAAACAAAGAGTTCTGACTTTTATTCTCAGAATTTTAACTTTAAACTCACAAATACATTTTTCACATGTGGCCCTAATCCTCTTCCGTAATGTGTCACCTAGAGTACCAAAGTAAAACTTAAAAAACTGGAAACAAAAAGCTTCACTACGAAACAAATGACATTATCCTCAAGCATCATTTGTTGTTTACATTGTTGATGTCTTGAGTTGAGCTGCTGTAAACCCAGACTAGCTTCCAGTGCCTGGAAGTGGAACTAATGATCTACTATTTATCTATGCCATTGGTTATCCTCTTTTAGCCTTACTGGTGCTACACTGCAGGCAGGGATATACAGTAGAGACGATTGTGGATCATCTAGTCTGCTCAGAAAGAGCAACAGAGCTAAAGCAACTGCAGTTATTTGGTTTCCATCCTTCACACCCGCTGAGGTTCATCAGTCATTGCACTAAGATTATTTGTTGACAGCCGTAAAGTGATGGGAGTAACCTTGCTCAGCAGGAGGATGACCCTCTTTTAATAAATGTTTTCTCATAATGGATAAATAAAACAATAGTGCGCGAGACCAAATGGTCTTCTGTTTCCTGGCAGTTTCCAGAGATTTAGAGGTTATCAGTCCTCTTTTTATCTAGAGTAAAAAAAAAAAAAGTGAAACCAAAAGAAGTGGAACATCCCAAGCTCTTTTAAAACGTCAGGGAGGACTTTTAAAATTCCTAAAGGTCCATTTAGAAAGTGTACTGACTCCAGCATTTCCATTTGTAATCTATAAAACAAGGAGGCCGCGGGCTGCCCAGAGGCCTACAGTTTCCACTGAGAGGTCCCGTGATTTATCAAACCTCCACCCTAATAGACATTTATAGAGCTGGTTTTTGGCCCTCTGCAGCCTCGTGAGCTCTGATCATATTTTTCTGTGTTGTTTAAGGAAACAATAAAAATGATTTGTTTCTGTTATCTGTCCTTAACCTCAAAACGGGAATATGGGAAATTCCCGTAAGACTCGTTTACTTTTTTCTTTTTCTCATTTGTTTGTCTCAGTAATTTATGAGAAGCCAGAACGTTGACTTTTAACCTTAAACCTTTGTGTGTTTTACCACTTCCTGATAATTCTCTTTTTTTCCTGTTAACAGATTGTTTTGGGGAGTTTAAGTATTGCTTGTCTAAATGTTCCAAAGCCATATGAGATTATGATTTATGATATAAATATAAAAAATAGCCTGTCTTGAAAGTGGGTATCTTGAAAAAAAGAAGGGAGGACATTTCTTTTTATCCTAAATTCCACATCCCATGTCAGAAAAGACATAATTGTGTTTTAATGGCACTTTAATTATTACAGTTAATTCTTAGGATGTTGTGAGAGTCCTTTTTTGTGTCTTTTTGTGTATAGACCAAAGTACGGAGTGTGGACTGGTAGCTGGAGAGATGCCAGTTCACATCCTGGGCACTGCCAAGGGGCTCTTGAGCAAGGCACCAAACCCCCCTCAACCACTCAGGGCGCTGGTCCAGCACTGGCAGCCCATCTCTCCATTAGTCCATGTAAAAGGACCTGAGCTTGTGTGTGTGTGTATTTCAGCCCTGTGTGTAGTGTGTCATAACAACAGAGTGTAAATTGGGAGCCATAAAGAGTATAAATTATTAAAAAAAATATATTATTATGTTTATGTTGATTTTACAATGTTTTTTTTGTTACATGTTAATGTTTTGAAGCAACAGATTGTAGCACCATGTCCAAGACAAATTTCCTCCTCTGGGACTATAATGTGTATTCTTTTTTATTCTAAATGTCAGTGTTGTTATATTAACCCTCATGTTGTCCTCGGGTCAAATTGACCCGTTTTCCTATATCAGTGTTCTTTTAAATAACCCAAAATAACACGATTGATTCCAAACAACGCTCTATGTCAAGTACAAATCTCTACTTTCAATCATTTTGGGGCGTCTTATTCAATTTTTTAGCATTTGAAAAACAAATTGAAGGGGATTTGAAGCAGTATTGAGTAAAAGTTGACATATTCCAGTCTGGGATTATCCAACATACATTCCTTTAATTTTATAGTCTGAATAATTCCTAATTTCTGCTTTTCTAACTCAAACATTAGGTTTAATTTCCCATAAATTAGGGTTACGTAGTGTTGAAAACGTCAAAAAAAGTGACAAACACTGACAAAAAAAAAGCGTCAGAAGTGTCGAAAAAAGGGACAAAATCATAAGCAAAAGTTTCAATTTTCAATTTTGACAGGACGACAACACAAGGGATAAGGTAGTTTAACATTTGAATGACTGACTTTAGCCCTGGTGGCTTTAAGAGATATGCAGTCTACTGCCTCCATCTAGTGTCCAGAGCAGTGTGTTGTCAGACTGGAATCAGAGGGAAATGAATGGGTCCTTTTTCAGGTTCTACTTCTTTCAACAAGTCTATAGAGTTCAGTAATTTCCAAAGCAGGAAGTTATTAGTCACACAATCACAATCAGTATACGGACAAGGTGATTTTTTACTTTATTTTAAGCGTTTTCAATATACAGAAATGAGCATACATACCTACAAACTTGAGAACTTCTCCCTCCCCATACACCCTCCCATGGAACCAAGAGTGAAAAGAAAAAAAATAGCAGACAAGGTGAATTTATTGGATAATCCTATGATCTGTTGCTGCAATAAAATGGAACTGGAAGCTTTGGAATGTGGAGTGATATTGTGTTTCCATTTTGCAATATGTCATGTAATGGAAGTTTATCAGCAGTCATTACTTTAAAGAAAGGGATTTACCGTATTCTTCTCTCAGACCTCGGCGTCGTTTGAATCCAGTCCACGGTCTATCCTGTCCATCTGCACTGCTCGCTGGGCCTGAAGCAGCGGAACTCCTTTTCCCAGCAGGCAAAGCTGTGGGAGGGCTGGTCCATGTCCTGACATGACAGTGAGAAACTGACAGGCAGACAGGCGGGCAGACGTGCCTTTGGGTGACGGCCCCAGCAGAAGGTATCTATGAATAATTGAATTAGTGTTAGGCAAAACATTTCCGCGCAATACTTTTTCATATTGTTGAAGGAAAATGAGACATGCACATTTAAATACAGCACCATATGGTATTATAATTACGCTCTCATTAAACTCTCCAAGCTGTTTACCTTTCAAAGTGTTTTTAGGAATCAGCTGACACAGCATTTTACGGTGTAATTGACAGAGTAATGTATTAAGACAGCTTTGTGGGCCTTCAGAATATTTATATAAATCTTTGTCTTGTGTTCTGAGTAAAACAGAAAGTGAACAGTTCATGGAAGCAATGGCTCTATCTCACAGGGTTTATGAGAAATTACAAATATGGGTATCTGAAGTATTGTTCTGGGAATTCTGTCTGTTGGAGTTACAAGGCTGGATTATAAACCAGATGAAGCCCAAGAAGCCCATGTTCACTGCATGTCGGTTGGTTGGTTGTTGGAGAATTTGCACCACTGAGGTATGATATTAACTGTTTAAATTAATGGGTAGACATGCTGTGAAACATGCTCATGTTAGAGTTAGTGAGGACATTAATACCACTCTAATGTCTTTATGTTAAATATTACCATCACATTACAACCAGGAGCCGGTTAGCTTAGCTTAGCACAAAGGCTGGGGGTGGGGGTGGGGGGGGACACCTAGCCTCGCCAAAAAATCACCAGGTGCCATGCAATGTTTTTGTAAAGCTGCTCAGCTAGCCGAAGTGCAGCCAAAACGTTGGCAATAGTTTCAACTTTCAGCAGTGCCAGAGTCCTGGGACTCCTGTGACTTGTGTTGAAATGTTTACAAAAATGTCTTCTAGCTTGAAACCCATGAACACACCTCCCTGCCGCACACAAATATAATTATTGTGTCTAGCCGCTTCGCTACTGCCTAGAATATGTGTGGCCTAAAGCTTTAATGATAGAACTATCTCCGCAGCGCTGTGATAGGAGAAAAAACTCCTGGGTGGTTTTGCATGTCTTTAAACCAATCACAATCATTGTGGGCGGTGCTAAACCCCGGATGCAGCTCTGCAGAATAGTCTCTGGAAGGAACTTGTTTGGGTGGAAAATGTGCACCCTGCAGAAGAAAACCATAACATACATTAATAAATGATCTGCTGGTGCTGTTTAAATGAACTGGAAACATTAAACCTCACTGTCTCTTACCTGTGTATCACCGTGTGTATTTTGTCCACAGCAATCCCACCAACCGGTCCCAAAACATCCCAGTGAGAGAGGAAATGCTGTAACCATATTCTTAGTAAAGAACCAAGCATCCCTGCCTTGTTGTGTGATCCATGCAGCGGCGCCGGATGTGAGGAAATATCCAGGAAATGTACTTCAGTTGATCCAAACTGCCTTTGGACAGAGTATAGACCGCCTAAGCTAGTTATTTCCTCCGGTTTCTCTAGTTTTTATGCTATGCTAAGCTAATAGCTGTAACTTCATCATTACCATCCCTCAGTGAAAAAGCAGCAGGGGCCCACAACACATTTTTACCATCCACAAATATATGCATTAAATATCAAGTTTGGTGGCAAAAAAATAGATGTCTGGACCAGAGGCCCTGACATGTCGATTATTCATATTAGACATTTTTCGAAACAGTCCAACGAGATTGCACAGGGCATTGTGGGACATGTAGTGTAGGCTACAGAATGCATGTGCGATTTAACCAGCTGCAGTCGTGCATGGGCCACAGACTGTATATTTATTTATTAATATTTAGGGTCTATGGCCTGTGCAGACCTGTAGCGTGCTCGGTGTTCCCCTCAACTCTGTCGTCACGACCTCAGTCACGACTAGTGTGCGTGTAGATGCCATGATCATGTTTCTCCTCCTCCTCCTCCTCCTCCTTCTTCTCCTCTTCCTCCTCCATCAGAGGTTCCCCTTTACATGCAACGGCAATGCACTAAAAACACAGTCCTCCGTGCAGTGCGCTTTTTCCAGCCCTTGAAGTACTGTGCAGCACCATGCAGGCGGCGGGCACCGGAGCAGCTGACAGCGACGCTGCTGGAAACAGCGGCGGCGGCGCCGCAGACGTCGACGACAGCGACGGGGCAGGGGAGAGGATGGAGAGGACGGTGCCAAGCGAGCAGCAGGACAGGACCAACAACCAGCAGCAGAATATGCCCTTAACGCCATCCGGAGTGCTCGGTGAGTGTCGCAGAAAAACCCTTAGACAAATAAATTACTGGATAAGAGCGTGTAGTGTGGATCTGAGGAAGATGGGTATTTGTGTTCTTTTTGCGCACACAAAAAAAGAAGAAGATGGGGATGAAAGATGAAGCTACTGTGCATGGGCAGTGTGGTGCAGTCACTGATGCTTGGAAGACTTCACTGAATGACTCGCAGGGAGACTGACCGTCTGCGTTTGGGGATGGATAGCAGCGCCTCTTTTCATTTCATTCACATAGTGCGCATTACGATGAGACAGGCCCGGGATGAGCGGGGCAGGCTAGTGGTCCACAGGTGCATGCGGGAGTCCTACGCAGCGGAGCGGGGGGGGGGGGCATGTACCCACGCTATGGCTTACTTTGAAGAGAGTGGACGTGTGGCTGTGTCCGCGTTGTCTCAGGTGTTGAGGACTTGGGGAGAAAGACTTACAGGAGAAATATTTCAGTGGTGAGTAAGCAAATGACTGGTGGCAGACAAGGATTTCTGGAATTGCATAATGAGGAGTATTAAGCAGCAATGAACATTTCATATTTCACAACCTTTATTGGGTTCATCAGGGATTTTCACTGAGGGCTCTGAGATGATGGCATTGTCCAGGGGCCCTGAAATGTTGACTTGGATGCCCATCCAGCGTTTCTGGCAAACAGGGGAGACTCAGGCAGAGGTCTGGATATGAACATTAAACCTTTACAATGTTAATCTTTACAATTTAGAGTAATGTCACTGCAGTAGTTGCATTTTTTTTGCATCTTGACTTAACCCTCTATTGCATGATTTTTTTTAAACATGGTTAAAATGTCTTGATGTGTTTGTATGACTCCAGGTTGCTTAAATAATGCAATCGTGAAAAAAAAAATTAAAGGGGCATGCATTTGTTGAAAGTGCCAAGAAATCCATGTTTTGGTTAAATATATGCTTTATTGAAAAATTACCAAACAAATAACTGCCATATGGCAACCAATTCATTTTAGCCTTTTACAGAACAATATAGCATTTTAACTGGTTTAAGTGATTACAATTAAAAGTGTGCTTACCCCAGATAACAGATGAATTGTTTTTTTTCAAAGAAATGCTTCTAAAATTAAGAAAAAATGACTACATTTTGGCTGATCCTGTAAATTGATCTTTAGTGTGGTACATGCACGGTAAAGGGGCGGGGAAACAGGATTTCCTGGTTATGTGAAGTCATCAAATTAATAACACTTCAAAATGTCACTTCAAAAGACCTATTTACACAATTAAACAGAAAACAAAGCATTTTTTTTGTTGTTGCATTTTTGCCATATGGCAACACCATGCAATAGAGGGTTGAAGCCAAACAATGTAGACTTTTGGAGAAAATCTCAACAACACATACATGGCTCAGGACAGGTGATACAGGCTTAATATGATATATAAGCACAATTACACTTTCCTGTCCTCTTTTGATTGTAACAGTCTCAACAATATAAGTAGGATCACATGCTTTGTGTTTTGGTTTTAGCTGAGCTCTGGAGTAGGTAGGAGGGTTTGGCTGATGATCCCATCAGTGTGGCCTTTGAGGCTGAGACAGATCAGCGGTTATTACAGAGCTGTTGATTATTGAATTAATCATTTGTTGAAGATTTGGCTGCGTGGGTTCTGTGTTTACACCATCCAAGTGATGGGGAACCGGACAGTGTAGCCACCTCCAGGTCTGGATGTAATGGTCTTTCTGATATGACTTAATGGTCCGCAACTTATCCAGGCTGCCTGCTTGCTTTTGGTCCATTGCATGCTGGGACAGGCACAGGACCAATGAGCCCACCCCCAAATCTGTGAAAAAGAAATGATTATGATGAGACAAGAGGGTACAGGGGTGGGCTTGTTGGTTGAACTTCTGGGGAAATGTAGTGGTTGCTCAGTTCATAGACATTTATCGAAAATTGTGATAATCCATAATGTTGGTAATTCAATACATGTAACGTATTATCAATCTCACATGAGAAATCAACATCTTAATATCTAAGCCTGTCTATATCCAAGATCAGTATTTATCGCTAGGTTTATTTATTGCAAATTAATACAGAATCCAGTGTTAGTACTCGTGACCGGTCTAGATTCCACTTTTTGAATTTTTTGTCTCTAAAGTGACCGCATTTTACTCCATCTCGTCTCCAATAAGGAGCCAAGTCCATAACTGCCTTTTGATTAATTTATCACGGCATTTCTCATGATACACTTAAGGCAATAAAAGAGGTGAATGAAGAGGAAGAAGAATTTTGTTTTCTGTGGGTGTTTTTGATGGGAATGTGGATATTTCAGATCAATTCGAGGAGTGCCTATCGTTAGCATTTTCCACATTTTATCATGGCATTCAGTGTGGGACTCCATCGCACTGGTCTGGTGTGGGTCTGGGTCTGGGTCTTGACTTGGTCTAGCCCTGCTTGGTCTTGGTCTTGACTTGGTCTCGCCCTACCTTGATGTTTGGTCCTGACTTGTTCTCCACCCCTCTGTCTTGTCTCGGTCTCGATACACTCTGGTCTTGGTGATGACTTGGTCTCCATTACAACGCTGACTGTTTCACTAATAACTAAGTAGACTATAAGCAAAAGCTATCAACCAGTGGTGTAATCTACGTGATATGCAGGTAAACACAGTATTCCCACTAAGAAAGCTCCAGGATTTCCATACCCTCCTAAAAATGCCCAATGACATGCAACAACATCATTTCCATTATATTTTTGACATATTTTGAATTGTCATCTGTGTTTTTCTCCTTAGCATAAGAAGCAAAGGTTTTTCCACTGTAAATTGGCGAATAAACGTGTATCCAAATGCAGGAAAGGAAGTCTTTGGTGCTCAAAATAAGGGAGGGGAAGACACCCAGACCCCCCACTGTGATATGCCACCCTCCCCTTAAGGCAGATTCTGGTCCATGTACATATATATATATATATATATATTTGTTTACAGCATTTGCTCAAAGTCACATGATCGTAGCATGGCAATAGTATGGTGGCCGACAGGGGCAAACGCCCTGCAACTAGACAAGACATTAATTATTTTTTATTAATTAACAAAACCGCTTCATTAATTTGACTATATTAATTAATATATTAGATTAATAATAATATTAATTTAATTTGAAGTCTATGGATGGGAGGTCTCCAGGCTGCAGCCATACCAGACTCTAATAAAAATGGCAGAGCGCTCTCAGCCCCCCCCTCCAGAGGCCTGGAGAACTAATCTGGATGCAGCGGTTTGTTGCATCTGCTTTTCTTTTTGCATCCCTTCTTCTTTTGGGGGTTTCGTGCTTTTCTTTTTGTTTCTATATTTGCAGCGTGTTTATGTATTTGGTTGTGTTGTGTGTAGTTACAGCACGTTTGCTGAATGCTGCACGTATGTTGTCATATTAATGAAGATGATTTCTTAATTTGCGTGTGTTTTCTTAAGTTGCAGGGCGTTTGTCCCTGCTGGCCACCGTACAATAGCAAATTCCCATCAATAGGCCCCAAAACGTCCCAGTTAGAGAGTTAGTGGCGTTACCATGTTCTTTGTAAATCTTTACAATAATTACCCGAAAAAAACGAGGAGGCCTGCCTTGTTGCATGATCCAAATATTTATCTGTTAGAAAAATATAACTGTCTCTTGCGTTTTGTGTGTTATAATAGCCGTCTTTGTCTGAAGCGCCCAAGGTCACATAATTCACTGCTGTCTTCAAAGAACTTGGCTAGACTTCTTCCCTTCACTCCCTTTCATGTTTCAGGTTGAGTTTATCTGCTTTTGAGACAGTACAGCTGTTCAATGCATAGAGATGGGGGGGGGG